>NC_059373.1:2859996-2986721 GCF_019703515.2 Myxocyprinus asiaticus | reverse complement strand
AAGACTCAGAAACATTATATTTCAGCAGATTTTCAGCTCAAGCTGGACTCTTCACCACAGTTGAAACCCCCAAAACTCCAACATTACAGAAACTCTTCTAAATCTCAACATAACAGAACATTAAATACTTACAAATCTCCTCCTTTATTCATCTCGCACCAAAACACATTAAATTGCTCTTAATTTTAACATTTACTCTCCCCATCAAGTCTCATGCAAAGCATGCTGGGAAAAAAATCCTCGGTAAAGTATCGTAAATTCACAGTTCACAACCGTTCATATTATTAAATGTTAAAAACTTCAAATATGAGCCTTCTGGAGCTACAAATATCAGTTTACACTTTATGCTTTTTATTTATTTATTTATTTTTAGTCTATAATGTTAAACACTGTAACTACAAAAGGCCACATGGTGACTTAAAGTTCATCATGAGTGACCTTTCCAGGAACAATAATTAAATTAATACACATGCATAGACAGTGAACAGTGTTACACAAACACAAAACACCATCCCGGTAACACATGTGTAATAAACATGAACTAAACTGCATAAAATATAGTACATAACTGATATAAAAAATCAGAAGAAACATAATTATTTCCATAAAACACAATGAAATGTGATGGGTCATGCAGGGAATTCTGGGAATGCCCAATTATTGTTTTTCACCATGATTTGAACTAAAGTTTACCGTAAAAGTACATGTAATCTCTTATAAGACATAATATACATTTTTACCATTAATTATTTGGTAGTTTTACAATATTTTACTGTATAATTACATGTATTGTCTTATTAATTATAATTTTTGACTGTATGTTAAGGTTACTTCCTGTTAAACAGTTAAAGTTTTTTTACAGTAACATTTTTGCGTTCTTTTTATGTTAAATTACAGTTATAAAAATCCCAACATAAATGGATTAAGTAAACTTGTATACTAAATTTCTACAGTAAGTGTTTTTCACCAAGTGAAATTATGTTTGCTTTCATTTTAATGAAGTAAACTGAACGAGCAGCAAAAATGTATTTTACTTTGGAGTTTACAGATTAATGTTGACACTAAATTATTATTTGTTGCGTTTCTTCATTATTATACAGCATAAACTTAATATCTTGTGTTGCAAATGTAGCGACAAATAAAGTACAAAACAACTTTATAAGTAAAACATTTTTTTTAATAAGCAATATTTGCTGAAAATGTAAATTTGGTGTGAATAAATGTATTTTCATTGGAATTTATCACTTTTATTAAAAAAATGTTAATGTTCAATTATCCTGTATTTTCTCTGTAAAAATACATTTATTTACACTGGAAGAAATCTTTTTTTATGGACATATTTTTACAGACATCTCAGGTTAAAATGTCATTTTCACATGTAAAAAAACATGATGCATTTAAAGGAGAATGCCTGTTTTTATCAGTAACACATATTATCAGTTAAGTAACAGGGAAAATGTACATTTGGTGTGAATAAATGTATTTTAGGGGAATTTCACACTTGTTAAATTAAACTGTATTTTCTCTGTAAAAATACATTTATTTTTTACAGTTCATCTGTCAGTCCTGTTTGTGTTGTCAGTGGAAAATCCAGTTCAGATCAGGTTCATACACATTTTGATTATGAAAGCAAGAGACTACCTTACTAGGATTACTATCCTTTTATTATTTAAAGATTTACTGATTCCATGTTGGCAAGGAAGGATGTTGTAAAAAGAAAAAAAGAAGAAAACAATTCTGATTTGTTTATCTGGATAGTTAGTCCACACACAGCAAATTCTGTGGTGTTAATATTTCGGTGAAAGCCCCTAAAGAGTTACAGTGTTAAAATCCTAGTGAACGTACTTCAATGAACCTCAGCTCAGGTTGAAACTTTATTAAGCATCCCATCATTTAACTTCAACTATGAAATCCGTGTCTGTGAGCGGATGTGTGAAATGTTTCTTTCATAATAAACCAGGTGTGACTCATCGTTTTCAATTAATATAGCTGCCTCATTTTTTTCTCAATCATACACAAGCTTGACATTAAGATTTGACTAAAAATAGCAATAGATAAACACAATATGCTGTTTAAAGTACAATGCCGACATCACAAGAAGTATATAAATCTTAATGGAGCGTGTTATCAATCCCTTATTCAGGATAGTCAGTTATGTGTCATTATCACTGTCTGGGAAATAATTGGTCATATTTACTTTTTAATGTATCAGCTGTTTGCAGTTGGGCGTTTCAATATGAACATTTTATAGATATTGAGATTGAACTTAAATTGAGATTTTTAGCAAATGTTTTTCCTTATTCATGAAAGATTTGTGATTAATTGTTCATTAATTGCAGCTCTAGTTTGCCGAAAGTTTTAAAATGCTTGCAGTAGGTTTCCGCAAGTTTGTCACCTAAATAAGTAACACTTATAAAATGTTAAAAAAAAGCATGTGCACATTTTGGCAGACTAGAGGTTGATTTGATGCTTTGAAAACTATGGGAGATTTATAATGGGATTTCTTCTGTTCATTCTCAGTCAAACTAAAGTTTGGCATCCCCCAGATCGTAACATTTATTTAGCAGATGAGACAGGAACAGAAGTAGAAGTTTTTCAGACATTATAGAGCAAAATCCTGACACTCTATGGATTGTCATTGATGCTGTGACTGTATAAGGTAAGCAAGACTGTGAAAACATAATTTCATGTATTAACTGTTTAAATGTAGTTTAAATATATTCTCAGTTGTAAATCATAAAAGAATAGCATTGTTCAAATATCTTAAGCTTGTATTCAGGATTAGATTTGAGTTATTGTATTATTGTTGCTTTTATTATTTTTTTAGATTGTCCTGCCTGCCCATCCTCCATCTTCAGGTGGACCCGATACACTGTCACTTCATTCAGCTGCATCATCTATAGAAACATGCACATCAGACAGTGATGCTTCCTCACCTAAAAGAGCTCGTGTTGATGAACATTTCCCAGAGGCTAAGGAGGTACATTGCAGTTTTAGGCAAGTGATAAAATATAATTTTACCATTTTCACTCTTGTTTTTAAGCTTGTCAAAAGTATCTTGGATAAAAAGCCTGCAGGAGAGAAAATATTTCAGGAATACAGAGTGACTGGAAAAATCACAGATTCCACAAGATGAATTCTTGTGAATGCACTAGTTGCAGACATGATTGAAATACATGGGTACACTGAAAAATACGATTGCTTCAGCAAATATTGCTCATTTAAATAAACAGATTTTACTGAAAATGTAATGCTGTCAACTTTCCTTAATTATATGCTAAATGTGTGACACAATATATTGAGATTATGCTGTACTCATAATAATAAAAACTGTCATTATTTTGAGTGAAGTTTAGTAAACCCAGCCTAATTTTTTAAGATACCATGGGAAACAACGTGATGCAGAATGTGACTGAATTTTAAGCAAATTTATTTGGGGCTGGCTTCCATTTTGGATGAGGAGAGCTCATAGTGGACAACACAGAGTTTTTGCCAAAAAGTTCAAAGGTAAATTACTTTAAACATAGTGTGAAATCAGTAGAGGTTTTTATTTATTTATTTATTTATTTTAATCAATTTTCTGTGTGTTCAAGTTTCTATTCGCTTAAAGAAGTTTTTAACTTACGTTTCGTTTGCAAATCTACAGTATATTAAACGTTTGTCTGCATGAGGCTTATTAGATGTGCACATCTTCACAGTCGAACAAACACAAACTGCGCATTTGCTCACCAGCAGATCCTCTTCATCTTCAACCGCTGCTCAGGTGCAGAAACTCTGCAGGCAACAGGTAACTCCAACAGGTATCACTTTTCTACATGTTTCAGTGCAAATGTCTCATTGAACCCCTTCGTCTTAAAAGCCATCTTACATTAGCTGAGTGTTGGTTTATGTTCACTTTTCATCTTAATCAAATGATTTTAGTAGTTCACCCAAAAATGCCATTTCTCTTGTAATTTGGCCTTCTCACCCCTTATGCCTTCTCAAACTCATATGACTTTCTGTCTTCTGTGGAACACAAACCAACATTTCCACTCGAGTCATATGGATTACATTGATGCTGCCTTTATGGATCTTGAAAGTTTTTAACCTCACTGACTTCCATTATATGGACAAATACACATCATATATCCATCAAAAATCTTTGTGTTCACCTGAAGAAAGTCAAATGAGTTTGACATGGCATAAGACTGCATAAATGATGAGAGAATTATCATTTGTGGTTTGCCTCAAGGAGACACCCTGATATCAACACGTGTAAGTTGGTTTGTAAAAAAAGAGTCATTATAAGTATAATACTGTTGCAATATGTAGCAGTGTTTGCAGTGGTTGAAAATATTCTTGAATGAATCTTAAATGTAAACTAGCCATACATGTTGCTTATCTTGTCAGTTACAATTGTACTTTTTTTTTTGTTTTTTTGGCAGGTCTACAACTATAACTGAAAGAAGAGTCATTAGAGATTTTCAAGGCAAAAAAAAAAGAAAAAAAAAAGGTCAGAAACACATTTGGATGACATTATTCATATTCATATAGCAACATTTTAACATATCCGCTGACATTCATATAAATGTATGCATTTGGTACAGTGGCTGAATAGCTGTGTGCTTCAAATGAAAATTCTCTCATCGTTTACTCACCCTCATGCCATCCCAGATGTGTATGACTTACTTTCTTCTGCTGAACACAAATGAAGATTTTTAGAAGAATGAATGGTGACCTGAACTTTGAAAGTACAAAAAGCACATAAAGGTAGCATTAAAAATATGAATACAACTTCAGTGGTTTAATCCATGTCTTCAGAAGTGAAATGATAAGTGTGGGTGAGAAACAGATAAATATTTAAGTCATTTTTAATATGAATTTTCCTCCCTGCCCAGTAGGTGGTGAAATGCACAAAGAATGTGAATCCCCAAAAACAAGAGAAGACAAATATGAAAGTGAAAGTGTAGATTGATAGTAAAAAAATACTTAAATATTGATCTGTTTCTCAACCACACTTATCATATCACTTCTGAAGACATGGATTCAACCACTGGAGTCATATGGATTAGTTTATGCCACCTTAATGTGCTTTTTGACCACCATTCACTTGCATTGAATGTACCAACAGAGCTGAGATATTCTTCTAAAAATCTTTGTGTTCAACAGAAGAAAGTCCTACACATCTGGGATGGCATGGTGATGAGTAAATGAGAGAATTTTAATTTTTGGGTGATCTATCCCTTTAAGATCACTTTTCTTTTTACTCTGTAATTATTGATTTTGAGGATATTTAATTGTGCAAATAAATACAATGGAAACTGTTAATATACATTTTGACAGATTATTTCTATGCATTTAGGAAGAGGAGCTTGACCAAGCACAGAAAGGAGCAGATGCCATCAATGCTTTGGAGCAGGAAGAGCGAAAGTTGCCTTTCAACCCACTGGATGTATTGATTGTCCTTGAAAATGAGCTGGGGACTTTTGTCAGCTTGGGTCAGTGCACTGACGTTTTGGGCTACTTTATGCCCTTCATATCATCTACTCAAAGAAGTGGACACTTTTTCTTTTTTGAGGTCATACAGTAAATGGTGTTGCATCTTGATGATGGCAATGTCTGGCCAAGTTGAAAAGATCTTTTGAATGAATAGTTTCATTTATAAATACAAACTGTTTCTGGTGTTTTTGTTACAGTATTAGTTCAGAGAGTTTTCTCCTACCTGTATATATTTCTGCAGTGTGCAATCCGTTAAAATGTATATAAGATATAAGAAATTAAGTCATTTTGTGTCTTTTTCCCCCTATATAATATTTATTAGTATTTACATGTTTTACTCTTCTTTTTGTCACTATTACTTATTGTATTATTGCATCTTTTATTTTTATATTTATTTAATTAATTGTTTATTTAAAATCTATATAAACAACTTTAATGCTTTGGCAATACTGTTATAAAACTGTCATGCCAATAAAGCTGAACTGAAATAGAGAGAGAGAGCAACTGAGACAGATCGCATATGAGATTAACTGTTCTTTTAATTCTTTCGAATAAATCATATAAAATCAAATACATTTTTCATGAACATTAAATTAGAAAACATACATTTTAACATTAGACATTCAATTTTAAATTCACTAGTTTTATATAGAATTGTTCTTTAGTCTATAAAGTATTTAACACAATTACATCAAAAGTAACTGTAATTAAATGAGCGACCCGTCCAGCTCCACACAACAACTACGTCGGCTCAACCAATGGAATGACTTTAGGGCGGGACTATCTGTTTGTTTGATCAATGGTAGACGGAGGCGAGTGTTTAAAAAACACAGTTTGTAAACAAGTTTATTTTTGCAATTCAGTTTAGTGACACTAGTGGAGCAGAAATGACACACTTTAGCTGAAGTTTCTTATCTGAAGTAAATGTAGTGTTTCATCACCTGCTCAGATATCCTCAAGTGTTGAGTTGTAAATTCAAGACACATCACAGTCAGAGATCCAGTCACAAAGACTTGATTGCAGTTTTGTTGAGATCTTTTGGGTCTGACACTGAAATTACTGAGAAAAAAAGTGGTGAGCTGCCAAAGTGATTGAGTTACTGAAGAGATCCATGTGTGTAAGAGACAATGATTTAATATGAATGTTGTGGAGATATTCACCTGTTTACTCAATTCATTCTAGTTCATCATAGTGTGATGTAGATATTAATGTTTTTAAAATCATTGGGTGTTAAATATTTCAATAAATAACTGAAAACTGTTGAATCAAACAGGAAACACTAGACTTTATTTTATGACACATTCAGCATCTGCTATTCCTTACAAACCTTCAACTGTGACAGTATTTTATGTCTGTAATGCAGTCAAATAAATTACACACACAGATACACATTGGTACTGTCACATTTGAAGGTTTGTAAGGAATAGCCGATGCTGAATTTACACATCTCACACATTATCACTGCAATTTTATAAGTTTAAAGGGATAGTTCAGCCAAAATGAAAGATTTGTCATAATTTACTCACCCTCATGTTGTACCAAACCAGTTTAAATTGTTGAACACAAAATGAGATGTTTGGCCTCAGTCACTGAATCTTTTTCCCCATTAATGAAAGTGAATGTTGACTAAGGTTGTTTGTGTTCCACTGAAGAAAGTCATACGGATTTAGAACAACACGAGGGTGATAAAATTATGACAGATTTGTAATTTTGGCTCAACTATCCCTTTAAGAGCATGAAACATGCTGCACCTTTACATGTTGTTTGTCTTTTTTCAGACTCCTCCTCCTCAGGTGACAGGTAAAAGTGAAACTATTCAAACAGGAACCATTTTGTGACAAGAGCAGGAAATTATATGACGAGAGAAACAGAGAAAAAGTACGACAGTTTTGCTTCACTGAATTGTCTGAAACAATCAATAACTTCATTGTGAAGTATTTTGTAGGTGATATTCTAGTCAGTAAAGAGGAAGTGAACATCAACAGCTCTTGACAGGTGAGTACTGAACTGCTGCAAAACAAACCAAAACTCACAAGACAACATTAATTCATCTTTAAAACTATCAGCTACAGTAAGACATCTAACAGATATCTAAGTATTAATCACAGCAGAACAAACAGATACTGAGACTTTTGCTCTTTTATCTGAATTGTCAGTATGTGTTCAGTTTCTTTGGCACTGAAATGTTATTTCTTCTATTGACTTGAAACGTTGCTTTGTTTTCTTCTGTTGAGTCTTCCGATGTTTTCTCTTTATGCTGGTGTTTAACATGTCATAAAAGCTGACAGTCTGCAATTTAACCTCATTGATTCATTTCTAATGGAATATTCTAGAGTACAAAGTAAAAACAAATATGTGTCAGTATTGAACAAATAAACACGTCTCAAATATAGATGATGTCCCGTTTGTTCACAGGTGTTCAGTGGACTGTTCAGATGATGTCATGGACTCCACAAAGGATCTCAGTGGACAGACAGACACAGGGAAGGTCAAGAGGTCAGAGGATTTCAATGGTTTAATAAAATACACTGATAGGTATTTCTGATATGCTGCACAACACTACAGTATAAAAACACTGAGGAGAAATGAGAACAGACTGGATTATCTCAAGTATAAACATGTGAAAACAGCTTTAGGGTAAAGTGAGATCTACAGTAAGATGACAGTGAGACCGGTTTGATTCAGTCACAGACAGAACTGGAAAAACTCGTACAGTCAGTCGTATGTAGAAAGTGAAACTCAAATGTGTTTCTCTGTACATTTTTAGACACAAACACAGAATTATCTTCAGATGAAATCATAACAAACCATCAAACTAAAATGTACATTATTTAGGATTGGGGTCAAAGGTCATTTGTGTGTATGTTTCTCCTGTAAAAGTAAATTTGATCATTTTATTCTTGAGAAAACAATTTTTCAGAAAGCAGCACATTGCATTGTATAGTGTACATCAATTCTGTGCATTTATTGGCATGTAAATTTGAACCTCTTCAGTCGTAGCAGACTGAAAGTCTTTCCAGCTTTGGTGACATTCAGATCAGATCTGCTGTGTAATGTCATGTGCTCAAATATATCTTCATCAAATAAGCAGAAGTGAAATTACTGAATGTTGAACTAGGACTGTGCATTAAACATTACCAAACAGTTACTGTGTGTAATCATGACAATTTGCCTTTTAAAATGAATACATGAATATATTTGAGTCATTATTATTTTTTTATTGTTGTTCTGCAACATGACACCTTCCATAAAACATACAAGGTGTGTGAGAATCAGCAATGTTCAGCTGGTTAGCATGTATTTCAGAAGCCTCATGTTAGGACTGTTTGCACACAACTTTGCAGAGAAACTACATGAAAACTACAATCTCCAGTGTGCTGCTTTTCACTGTCCTAAACAAAAAATATTCTCAAGATGGAAAGAATTCAATGTAAAATGAGATGAAGTCATTTTCTCTAAGTGACCACTGCTACTAAAAAGAATAAATCTCGATTTCAATGACAAAATTACACTGAAAACACTGGAAAAGAATATGTTACCTCCCTTGAAGAAGAGAGAAATATTGGGAAGAGTAAAACTGAGAAACTTATGAGAGGAAAAGAGTTTTTGTGAGAGTTTGTAGTTTTTAAAACAGTGTTTAATTGCTGTTTTAGTGTCATTCATGGAGAATCTCCTGAACCCAGCTGTGTGTCCATGAAGAGTGACGGATCAATGGATCGTCCACTTGTCTTCAGTTCAGGAGCCCCTTGTGCTGATGTGAGGTGAGGACTCTCATGTTGACTGACAGTATGAACGTGTACACCACAGTCTGAGGGACGATTAGAAAGAATCCAGTGTTAAAAATAACATAACAGTTAAAACAAATGTTATCAATTGGTACAATACTGATTAAATTCCACTATCATGCATATATACAGTACATGTGATGTGTACATTTGTTTCAAATCACTGCGTAATGCTCACACATCATGACTGTTAAAACAAATGGTGACAGTTTGAACAATATTGATGAGTAAATCTTATTGCCATGTACATCTACTTGTGTAATTAACATTGTTCAAAACCCTGCATGTTATGCAACACCCAAAATGCTCAAAGAGTCTGTATAATGCACACAATAAAATACTTGCTCAGTATGAGTTATTATTAGATACTTTAAAGCTGTTGATGGCAGCTGTTAACAATTGATAATGATGTTTAGAGGACTCACAGAAGTTTAAATGCAAAGGCAGCAAAATGAAATACTGTATATTATGAACACAATCCACATAAGATCAGAGAGTGTTTAAAGGGGATACAAGACAGAGATGCAGCAATATCATTTAAATGTTACAGTTTTTACAATCATTTTCACAGATGTCTCCATACTGAGAACACACTGTCAAAACTCTTAATATAGTCAGCACAACAGCAGTGTCTGAGGACTAAACTGTGGATCACTTTGTCTTCGCTTTCATAATAAATGGAATCAATGATCACAATGAGGTTGAGGTTTGAGCAATGAGATTCAGTAATTCTGTATAAATGTAAAAAAAAACCTAAAAAAAACTAAATCTAAAACAAAATAGGCAAGTATAATAAAAATAATTAGTCCTTCTACAGCTGATTGCTTTACTGTAACAGTTTCATTAGCATCTATTCACAAGAGGTCATCTTTATACTGTACAGTAATATCATGTGAACATGACAGAGATGGATCAGACATGACAAGAGATTGTTCTTCAGGTTTATCACCAGGACATACAGAGTTACTGAAGATTCATTTTTCTTTCTTTTTTTTTCTTTTTGTATGTTGGAGCATACCATATGCAGAAAACAGTAAAGGCATATTTGAAAGTAAAAATGCCTCTTGTACTGTATCATACTACATTGCATACAACGCAATAAAGAGGCTGTTTATGTTTTATAAAGGAATTCTGGTCTCTGTAAAAAATACAAGATACTTAAAAAAACTTCCAGTGATCTTGTAATGCTCCCATTATGTAGTGTTTTGAAGGTCATTGTGTTCTGAATGATCAAATGTTTTAATGACTTTGAATGTTTGCTCTGTTATGTTAGAGTAAGTTGATTTTGAGATGTGTATGAAGTGTTTTGGTGGTTGTTGTGCATTTTGGAAGAGAGATGAACTGCTCTGTCAAGCTGAAGGCTGAAAAAGACAACTGTATGAAGAGTTTAGAAAATATGATCTCAGTTTGGAGACAGTGTGTAAATGATTGTAAAAAAAACTGTAAGAAAACCCATATGAGAAAAGATGTTTCCTTTTTTAAGACATTTGATGCAAATAAAACACTCACTGCAGGTTCAGGATTTCTCAGTTCACTTAAAGGAAAATTGTGTCATAATTCACTCACCCTCATGCAGAAGATGTTTTAAAGAATATGGTGAGTGGTCTTGTTAATACAATGGCCGTGGAGAGTGCCTCACTTTAAAGCGGACAAAAGTATAAATTTGTTATTTTTTACTGTAAATCTTGACGTCTATTGTGCATTCATGAGTGCTGTGAGAGATGTTTGTTCACAGCGGCTCGAGTGTTTATGTGAGAACTTATGTTGATGTTAGTGCTAAACATTGCAAGTTCTCGTGTGACATATAATATAAACAATGGCGGCCAGAAGTTTGGAATAATGTACAGATTTTGCTCTTATGGAAAGAAATTGGTACTTTTATTCACCAAAGTGGCATTCAACTGACCACAGTATATAGTCAGGACATTAATAACATGAAATATTACTATTACAATTTGAAAAAAAATAAAAAAAATTATTCAGATCTTCTTGAATTACTTCAAAGAGTCCTCATCAAAAAATCCTTCACGTGCAGTAATGACAGCTTTGCAGATCCTTGTTATTCTAGCTGTCAGTTTGTCCAGATACTCGGGTGACATTTCACCCCACACTTCCTGTAGCACTTGCCATAGATGTGGCTGTCTTGTCGGGCACTTCTCACGCACCTTACAGTCTAGCTGATCCCACAAAAGCTCAATGGGGTTAAGATCCATAACACTCTTTTCCAATTATCTGTTGTCCAATGTCTGTGTTTCTTTGCCCACTCGAACCTTTTCTTTTTGTTTTTCTGTTTCAAAAGTGTCTTTTTCTTTGCAATTCTTCCCATAAGGCCTGCACCCCTGAGTCTTCTCTTTACTGTTGTACATGAAACTGGTGTTGAGCGGGTAGAATTCAATGAAGCTGTCAGCTGAGGACATGTGAGGTGTCTATTTCTCAAACTAGAGACTCTGATGTACTTATCCTCTTGTTTAGTTGTACATCTGGTCTTCCACATCTTTTTCTGTCCTTGTTAGAGCCAGTTGTCCTTTGTCTTTGAAGACTGTAGTGTACACCTTTGTATGAAATCTTCAGTTTTTTGGCAATTTCAAGCATTGTATAGCCTTCATTCCTCAAAACAATGACTGACTGACGAGTTTCTAGAGAAAGCTGTTTCTTTTTTTTGCCATTTTTGACCTAATATTGACCTTAAGACATGCCAGTCTATTGCATACTGTGGCAACTCAAAAACATACACAAAGACAATGTTAAGCTTCATTAAATGAACCAAATAGCTTTCAGCTGTTTGATATAATGGCAAGTGATTTTCTAGTATCAAATGATCAATTTAGCATGATTACTCAAGGATAAAGTGTTGGAGTGATGGCTGCTGGAAATGGGGCCTGTCTAGATTTGATCAAAAATGACTTCTTTCAAATAGTGATGGTGCTGTTTTTTACATCAGTAATGTCCTGACTATACTTTGTGATCAGTTGAATGCCACTTTGGTGAAGTAAAGTACCAATTTCCTTCCGAAATTTTAAAACAGTACTCAATTCAATTTGACTGAAATATGTAAATCTTTAAATTATTTTTGAGTCTATCTATCTATCTATCTATCTATTTAGAAAGAAAGATCTATATGTATAAGTATTTTTTCTACTTCATTGTCAATTCGTCTATTCAATTTAGTTTTATCTAAAATTATGTGTGAAATACATGTAATGTAATTAAGTAAATACATTGAATAAATGGCAATATTAAAACATTTAATAATGCCCATAAAGTTAAACATTAAATAAAAACAGAAAAGATCAGATACAATTATAAATGTATTTTTATTCTCCTACACTTCACACTTTTCAGTCCTCCTGCTGTGTCCAGTACTTCCCTAATGTCAAGATAAAAAATGTTTATGACAAACTCTCCTTGAGCTGACATGTTGTTCTTTTCACATTATATTTAGTATGGATAATAGGTGAATAGAGACTTCTCCCCTCACTTGTGTTCTTCATTGTATTTTCTGACTTTTTTGCCATTGAAACGCAAGTGCCAACTTTACAGGTAACACACACAGAGATTGTGGCACGAGGCACCCACACAGACAACTTTGGGGGCGGGCTGAAGTGGGTTTCGGTTTACTTGTTTGTTTGTCACTGCATCACAAATCCCATGGACTCAGCTGGACTCTGAGTTCTAAAGACTCGAGTCTGAGTCAAGTCTGAGTAAAAATGTATCCGAGTCCGTGACAAGTCCAAGTCCATTAAAATTGGACTTGTGACTCTGAGTACAAACTCGAGTACCCCAACTCTACTCAAATGACTGACTTGTTCAGTGACGGGGCATATTCTTTCAGCGGGTCAAGCTAATGAAATGCTCCTTCACAGTGTGCACTCGAATGCTATTGGCTCGTGCTATAGTCAGTCTTTACAGGCATGAAAACAGTAGAACTCATTGGCTTCGAAAGGGAGAGACATCAGTGAACTAAAAATATGAGTCAGTGTATGGAGGTGAACAAGAACAATTTGTTCACTTAAAAGATTCATTCACCAAGACCGATTCATTCACGAATAAAACATCACTACCATTAAATTTAATAGAAGCGACCCGTTTCTGCTAAATAGTCTCTGGTAATATTATCAAGGGAATATTCAGAAAACCTGATGATAGTGGAAGTTAATTTTTGAGTGTATTTTATACTTTTCACTCTGTGTTTTACATGTTTGTATGATTCATTTCTGAGATTGTTCCTTATCTCCTTGTGTAATTAGTTTAAAGGGAATGTGTGTTGATGACTACTGGAGTCACATACTGTAGACTGACAAACAGTGAAACACAAGTAATATCACACTGGCTTAAAGGGATAGTTCACCTAAAATTTTTTCGCCCTCAAAATGTAAGTCCTTTTTACGCTAAATCTCCTCTTTCACTTTTACATCTTAAAGTCACATGTGGTGCCTGTTTAGTTTCACTTTCACTTCTGAAAATGAATTTAGAGTGAAAAGGACTTAAATTTTGATCTGTTTCTCACCCACACATATTGTATTGCTCCTAAAGATGTGGATTTAACCACTGAAATCATATGGATTACTTTTATGTTTCCTTTATGTGATTTTTGGTGCTACAAATGTCTGATCACCATTCACTTGCATTGTATGAACCTACAGAGCTGAGATATTCTTCTAAAAATCTTAATTTGTGTTCTGCAGAAGAAAGAAAGTCATACACATCTGGGATGGCATGAGGATGAGCAAATGATGAGAGAATTAAAATTTTTGGGTGAACTACCCCTTTAATTAACTGTAGATCATCTCTATTTGTCGACATTTGTGTTGTGTGTTTTTTGTTTTTTTCATAAGGCCAGCAAGATCACATCACTCAGTTCAATACCTAATATTAATTTCAGTGTCTGTTTGTGTCTGATTCTCTTCATTGTCTGATTAAGGCCCGTACTGCTGCCCAGATCAGACGTACAAGAACAAACCTGTGTGCTCGAGAAGAGAGATCAGTCTATGAATGTACCAACACACTGTAATGAAAACACATGTTTCAGGTAAAATAAAAGTGTTTCTTGGTTTTATTTTCATATTACTACATAAATACACGTGAGAATGATGTCAACATTCTGTCATGTTAGTGCAAGATAAACAGAAAAAGAAACATCTAGATAAATCTTCTTCAGTAAACAGATGTTTTAGATATGAATTCATTTAATCCAATCAGGATTTGTGGGTTTTTCATGTGCAGTGGTGGGTACTTTTGCTCATCTACCCACTACTGTGGCTGATGAGCCCTGGGACGACCTGCATAGTGTCATCTATGAGAATACTGCAAATGATCTCAGTCCATCTCAGGAGGTGCTCTGAGTTTAGTTCACTTTTATTTCCACGGAGCAGTTCACGTTTTACAGGCTTTATAAGTTACCATACAGTTCATAGCAAATGACATGCAACAACATTAGGTGAATTGTCATGTGTGTCTTCATAATTCAGTACAGCCTCAGAAATAGTGCTTGAACAAGAAGTTTCTCTTCTGTGCTTGTCTACTCTTTAGCCTCTGTTTGTGTGTTGCAAAATTATCATTATGATAAAAATAATAATAATATGGTATTAAAATTGTATATACAGTGTATCTGAAAAATCAAAGTGGCTGGAAAAAATTGGGCATTCATCATCCACTGTGGCTGGTGGGCAAATAAGTTAATTTCATACCCTGAATTTCCCCACTTGAGCTGCGCAGGTTGAACGCAATGAATTCTGGGAAAATGAACAGCATTAATATAGGTTAATTACTTCACACAAACACATCATATTTATACATGAAATTAATCACTATATGCACAACATCTGTGTAATATTATTACTTACATCTGCACAGACAATGAACCGAATGAACAGGTGAACTTGAACTAAGTTACGCGTCTGGTCATAATACGTGTAACTTGCGTTGTGAATGCGCTGTTTCCGTAAAAAACACACTATACACGCAATGCAATATCCTAAACTGGCTAAATACAAAACATTAATATCAGTCTCTAAAGTTTGAAGAATTCATAAAACAGCAGACTAACTTCTAAAGAGTAGCTTATACTTGAGTATATTATTTCAGGAGTTCAGGTTTTTACAACAAGGACAGTTGTTCAGTATTTTGTATGTAGTCTGTCTTTTATATGTTTGATACATGTTTATGAATATTTGTTTAAAATTTGGTCTGTTCCAGTTTGACACGTTTTTTTGTCATTTTGCACATTATCGTCAACTAAAATATAATTTGTTTTCATTGACTAAAATTTTATGCCATTTTAGATCTGAGAAACACTTAAAATGATGAAAATGACATGATGAAATATACATTTATTTTAAAGGACATATTTGTCAAAAGACTAAAATGATAACAACAAAAAACTGTAAAAATTAACTCTGATTTCAATCTTACAGTCACTCGCAACATGTTGAAGTTCAAAGCACATTCAAATCCAATCTGCTGAAGAAGTTTCAGTGTTTGTGTGAGGGAACAGCAAAGCAGGGAAACCCAACACTCCTGAATGAGATCTACACAGAGCTCTACATCACAGAGAGTGAAAGAGGAGAGATCAATAATGAACATGAGGTGAGACAGATTGAGACACAATCCAGAAGAGCAGCAACAGAGGACACACCAATCAAATGCAATGACATCTTCAAACCTTTACCTGGACAAGACAAACCCATCAGAACTGTGCTGACAAAGGGAGTCGCTGGCATTGGAAAAACAGTCTCTGTACAGAAGTTCATTCTGGACTGGGCTGAAGGGAAAGCCAATCAGGACGTCCATCTCATATTTCCACTTCCTTTCAGAGAACTCAATTTGATGAAGGACAAAAAACTCAGTCTTTCAGATCTGCTTCAGGTTTTTTTCAGTGAAACAAAAGAAATGGAAATATCCAGAGATGAATTTAAAGTTTTCTTCATCTTTGATGGTCTGGATGAGTGTCGTCTGTCTCTTGATTTTCAGAGCAATGTGAGATTGTGTGATGTCACTAAATCAGCCTCAGTGGATGTGCTGCTGACAAACCTCATCAAGGGGAATCTGCTTCCCTCTGCTCTCATCTGGATCACCTCCAGACCAGCAGCAGCTGATCTCATCCCCTCTGAGTGTGTTGATCGAGTGACGGAGGTACGAGGATTCAGTGACCCACAGAAGGAGGAATACTTCAGGAAGAGAATCAGAGATCAGAGTCTGGCCAATAGAATCATCACACACCTGAAGTCATCAAGGAGCCTCTTCATCATGTGTCACATCCCAGTGTTCTGCTGGATTTCAGCCACTGTTCTAGAGAGAATGTTGAGTGAATCAGAGACAGGAGAGATCCCCAAGACTCTCACTCAAATGTACACACACTTCCTGATCATTCAGACAAACATCAAACATGAGAAGGACTATGAGAAGAAAAATAAAGACAGAGACATGATCCTCAAACTGGGGAGACTGGCTTTTGAGCAGCTTGTGAAAGGCAATCTGATCTTCTATGAGGAAGACCTGAGAGAGTGTGACATTGATGTGACAGAAGCATCAGTGTACTCAGGATTGTGCACTCAGATCTTCAGAGAGGAGTTTGGGTTGTATCAGGGGAAAGTGTTCTGCTTTGTTCATCTGAGCATTCAGGAACATCTAGCAGCTCTATATATACACCTCTCCTTTACAAACAATAACATACATATGTTTGATCAAATCACCAAACAAAGACTGTTCTCTAAAGTTTTAAAGTTGATGAAACAGAATCCATCAAAACAAATTTCTATGTTTGACCTGCATCAGACAGCTGTGAATGAGACTTTACAGAGTAAGAATGGACATCTGGACCTTTTCCTTCGTTTCTTTCTGGGTCTCTCATTGGAGTCTAATCACACTCTCTTACAAGAACTACTGATACAGACAGGAAGCTGCTCCTACAACAAAGAAGAAACAGTGAAGTACATCAAGCAGAAGATCAGTGAGAATCACTCTCCAGAGAAATCCATCAATCTGTTTCACTGTCTGAATGAACTGGGTGATGATTCACTTGTGAAGGAGATCCAAGATTATCTGAAATCTGGAAAAATAAGAGAGACAAAACTCTCCTCTTCACAGTGGTCAGCTGTAGTGTTTGTGTTGTTGACCTCAGAGCAGAAGATGGATGTGTTTGATCTGAAACAGTTTATTGGAGCACATAATAAAGCAGATGAAGTTCTTCAGTATCTGCTGCCTGTGATTAAAGAATCCAGATCAGTTCAGTAAGTAACACTCACAATAATCACAACATTGTTAAAACATCATCACATTTAGGCAACAAAGGGAGGAAATCACTAATGTCACTGATCAGGACAGGTAGCTGAACATGCACAGTGCTTACTACACTTAAACCAAAGAGTTTTTTTATGAGGTTCTTTTGAGATCATAGAGGTCTGGTCATGGTCTAATGGCTTGATTAAGAATTGAATGTATTAGGGGGTCAGGACTGACAACAGTGTCTTCAGATCAGAACAGTGTCTTCAATTAGATTCTAATAGGAACCAGAAGCCACTGAAGAGACATGAGTAGAGGTGAAACATGAGAGAATTACTGAAAGGTTCAAAGAAATCAAGAAGCAGCATTTTGAAGGAATATCATGAGTGAATTGCATTTAACATTGTTCCTCTGTAATGACTGTATTTTCAACATGGCATGCATTCTGGGAGTCCCCAAAAGTGTGTGTGTCACCTGGTCACTAGCAGGTGAGGAAACTCATGGACAGACAGACATACAGCAGCTGAAGTGAGAGGGAAGTATAACTGTTCTGAAAAAGTGATGCAATTTATTTTTAATGAGTGGACACAATCCTCAAAAACTGCAGCAAACTGCTTTCAACAATACTTCATAACAGGCTTCTGTAATGACATCCTCTATGGTCATGGGCAATTTATTTTTCTGATGTTTTTAAAGTTGACGGAACATGTTGATTCTCCCTTTTACTAAAAGCCATTGCGAGCAAACTGAAAGTTTATCATGACTGCCACTAGGGGGATACGAATGTCAGACATGAATGTCAGAGACAGTGAAAAGGCGGCTTAAGATTTGGGCTATTTTGTCCACTAATGTTTGTTTTAGACATTTGCCGATATTCAATAATAAGATATACGACTTCAAATGAGCACTTCAAAATACTGTGAAAATTTCTAGATAACCTAATAATTAAATTGTTTAGATTTTTCTGAATGCACTGTAGCATTTCCATCAATAAATCAACATTCCCAAATCTTACAGTAATAAGAAGACATACCAAATACTTGGAAAGTTTCTTTTCCAATTGCACTTTTCCATCAAAATGTCACCATTATTGTTACTTGTTCATATGCGATGAAAATAAACTGTAATAAATTAGATAAATTAAAAATAGAAGTTTTGGACTTTTGAATACCACAATGTCTCTTTGAATCTTTTATGGTCTGATCTTTGCAAAGTTACTTTCTTTGTGATTGTTTAATTTAAAAAGTACAAAACAAGTAATTAAATCTTGTAATTAAGAAAAACAATAAAGTTTATGTTTCAACCCGTTTTGTAATTCAATGCAATACCATGATAATACCATGTACTGTGATAAATGCTTCAGCAATTATCATGTTATGAAAATGTACATAGCATCACATCCCTAGTTTGTTTATTTGTAGGTTTTTACTGTCTGTAAGATTATGTTTTTAATTGCAGCTGGTGTCAGTTCATATCTCGTCTTTTTTTATCTTACTGCAGCTTGAGTGATTGTGATGTCTCAGATGAAGGTTGTGCTGCTCTGACTTCAGATCTGAGATCAAACCGAAGATACTTAAGATCATCTCAGAATTACATGATCTGATATTTTGACAGAAATATTTTTAAATAGTGCATAACTGCAACAATTCTTACAATAATATAGAGTTATGTGTGAACTATGTGTCACGTGTTATTAGGAAATACTATAGAAACTGATCTAGTCAAAATGTAAATCCAAAAAACATCATCCAATAAACGATCATAAGATCAGAGAAGTCCAGAAGTTCAGTAGAGAAACAAACAAATCTAAATCAAGAACCAGAATCAGAGAACAGAGAAACCAGACAGAAAAGTCACAATTGATTCATTTACAGTATTTAAATAAACCACATTAGCTAAAATGAAGAATTATGAAGAAAACAAAATCATTAAGATCTGGAAAAATATAAAACAATTTATTTTGTGTCTGATATTACAAAAGCTGTCTTTATTCACCTTTGTTTTGATAGAATTAAATCTTTTTCATAGTCAGTAACGATGGTTAAGTATTAGCTAGATTTATATTTAGTTTTTTTGTATCATATTGAATTGATGTGTTTCTTTACACATTTGAAACACAAACACACATCAATTTGAAAAAAATATTAAATGGACACAGAAATGGTAATATTCTCCTGTTCAGCTGATGTGTGTGTTGTGAACTGAGAGAGTGAAGAGTGTGTCATTGTTCTCTGCAGGTTGAGTTATTGGGATGTCACAGATGAAGGTTGTGCTGCTCTGACTTCAGCTCTGAGATCAAACCCCTCACACCTTAAAGAACTGAATCTGTCATGGAATAATCTAAGAGATTCTGGAGTGAAGCTGCTCTCTGATGTACTGAAGAATCCTCACTGTAAACTGGAGATACTGAGGTAAGATTTCACAAAACTCTCAAATCCTCCTTCATTCTCCTTCTGTAGTAAATAATAATGATTTAACAATAAAGAAATTTAAACCAAAAAAAAAAAAAAAATTTGAAAACAGAGTTCCCTGTCAAAAGCTACACTTAATGCTGCGCTTGATTAAGCGCTTATGGGAACGTCTTTAGAAGTGACCAGCTGTGAATATGTGTGCAACACATCAATGAAATTGATTAGAACCTTTATAGCCTCTGTTGGTGACATCATCAGAATGCGCCAGTACCAGGGGCTATAAATAGATGTGCCACAGGTGCATCATCAGGTCTTTTGTCTTCAGACCACTCTGTGATGTGTTTGTGCTTCCACAGCTTCTCAGCTCTATATTTTTCTTCTGAAAGGAGTTAGATTTGTCAGGCAATGTGCAGAAAACTTTCTCTTTCTCTGTCATTTGAGTGTGGAAAAGACAAAAGAAAGAAAAATTTAGTGATCAACAAAGCAAACGGTGTGTGTTTCCATGCTTACATCCTATGGCTGAATCGGACACACACCAGTTTTGTTCCCTATCTGTCACTCACTCAACGTTGTGTTGATGTAGTGACACTAGGGGTCACTCTTGGGAGCCCAAGACACCTCTGGTCTTTGATAAAAGGCCAATGGCTATTCGGCAATCCCCTGGTGGATAAAGGCGCTCGCGGTGCACCTATGCCCGCAGAGCGCCGCCACCTGGTGCAGGTGCCCAAAGCCCCCATCCGAAGCCTGTAGGTTTACGTCGTCTCTGACGGCCAAGGCCTACAGTCGCCTCCGCCCTGGACAAGCCGCCTCTGCCCTGCACGCCATGGCTCTCCTTCAAGTCCACTTCACCTTGGTGAAGGACGAAAATGCTGCTACCTTGCTCGAAGATTGCTACCTGCCTACGTAAGGGCGCGATGGAACCTGTCCCTCCGGCTGAGATGAAGAAGGGGTTTTACAGCCCCTACTTCATCGTACTGAAAAAAGGCAGTGGGTTGCGGCCAATCTTTGACCTGCGAGTACTGAACCGGGCTTTGGTTCACAGGATTGGTTTGCGGCGGTAGACCTGAAGGACACGTATTTCCATGTTTCGATACTTCCTCGACACAGACCCTTCCTGCGGTTTGCAATTGAGGGTCAGGCATATCAGTTCAAGGTCCTCCCTTTCAGCCTGTCCCTGTCTCCTCGCATCTCCAAGAAGGTTGCAGAGGCAGCCCTTGCCCTGCTAAGGGAGGTGGGCATTCACATTCTCAACTATCTCGATGACTGGCTAATCTTAGCTCACTCTCGGGACATGTTGTGCGCACACAGGGACTTGGTGCTCTCACACCTCAGCCGACTAGGGCTTCGGGTCAACTGGGAAAAGAACAAGCTCCTCCCGGTTCAGAGCATCTCTTTTCTCGGTTTGGAGTTGGACTCAGTCTCTTTGACAGCACGCCTCACGAACGAGCGCGCCCAGTCAGTGTTGGTCTGTTTGAAGGCGTTCAAACAGAAAACAACGGTTCCACTGAAACATTTTCAGAGGCTCCTGGGGCATATGGCATCCTCAGCGGTGGCCACCCCGCTCGGGTTGATGCATATGAGACTGCTTCAGCACTGGCTTCAGACTCGAGTCCAGAGATGGGCATGGCGCCGCGGGACACATCATGTGGTCATCACGCTGGTCTGTCACCGTCTTTTCAGCCCTTGGACCGACCTTTCATTTCTACGGGCAGGTGTTCCCGTAGAACTGGTCTCCAGGTGCGTCGTGGTCATGACGGACGCCTACAAAACGGGCTGGGGCGCTGTTTGCAACAGGCACACAGCCGCCGGTTTGTGGACGGGCCCGCGACTGCATTGGCACATCAACTGCCTCGAGTTGTTGGCATTTCTGCTCACCCTGCTGAGGTTTCGGCCATTGATCCAGGGTAAGCATATGTTAGTTCAGACAGACGACACGGCAACAGTAGCATATGTCAACCGCCAAGGCAGTCTGTGCTCTCGTTGTATGTCACAACTCGCCCGCCGTCTCCTCCTCTGGAGTCAGCAGCACTTCAAGTCGCTGCGAGCCACTTACATCCCGGGCAACCTCAACACTACAGCGGACGCACTGTCACAACAGGTTACCCTCAGGGGAGAGTGGAGACTCGATTCGGACAGGCACAGGTGCACCTGCTCTCCTCCCAAGAATCCTCCCCACTGCCCACTCTGGTATGCCCCCCTCGGCATAAACATGCTGGCACACAGCTGGCCCCCTGGCATGCACAAATATGCGTTTCCCCCAGTGAGCCTACTTGCACAGACCCTGTGCAGGTCATCCTGGTAGCACCCTACTGGCCCAGACATGGTTCTCGGACCTCACGCTCCTCACAACAACCCCCCCCCCCGGTGAATTCCCCTGAGAAAGGACCTTCTTTCTCAATGATGGGGCACCATCTGGCACCTGCGATCAGACATCTGGAATCTCCATGTCTGGCCCCTGGAAGGGACACGGAAGACCTGCGGTGGTAGACACAATCACTCAGGCTAGGGCCCCCTCTACGAGGCGCCTGTATGCCTTTAAGTGGCGTCTGTTCACTAAGCCTCCCTTCCAACCTCTCCCCCAGAAATGTGCAGTCGGATCAGTGCTTTCCTTCCTGAGGGAGAGGTTGGAAGGGAGGCTGTCCCCTTCCACCTTGAAGGTGTACGTTGCCGCCATAGCAGCACACCACAATGCAGTCGACGGTAAGTCCTTAGGGAAGCACGACCTGATCATCAGGTTCCTAAGAGGCACCAAGAGGCTGAATCCCCCCAGACCGCGCCTCGTTCCCTCATTGGACCTCTCTGTAGTTCTCCAGGGTCTACAGAGAGCCCCCTTTGTGCCTTTGCAGTCAACCGAGCTTAAGGCACTCTCCTTGAAGACTGCCCTCCTGACTACACTCACTTCCATCAAGAGGGTAGGAGACATGCAAGTGTTCTCTGTCAGCAAAATGTGCCTGGAGTTCGGTCCGGGCTACTCTCATGTGATCCTGAGACCCCGAATGGGCTATGTGCCCAAGGTTCCCACGACCCCTTTTAGGGACCAGTTGGTGAACCTGCAAGCGCTGCCCCAGGAGGAGGCAGACCCAGCCCTGTCGTTGCTCTGTCCGGTGTGCGCTTTATGCATCTATTTGGATCGCACGCAGAGCTTTAGGATCTCTGAGCAGCTCTTTGTCTGCTTTGGTGCACAGCGGAAAGGAAGCGCTGTCTCCAAGCAGAGGAACGCCCACTGGCTCATTGACGCCATAACTATAGCATATCATGCCCAGGACATGCCGCCCCCTGTAGGGCTACGAGCCCATTCTACCAGGGGTGCAGTGGCCTCCTGGGCCCTGGCCAGGGGTGCCTCTCCAACAGACATTTGCAGAGCAGCAGGCTGGGCAACACCCAACACCTTTGCAAGGTTCTACAACCTCCGGGTGGAACCGGTTTCATCCCAGGTAGTGGCACACAATACAAGCGGATAAGCCCGGGATAGCCAGTCGGGTGTATTGCTTGTGCATAACGCCTTCCACCTCCTTTTGAGCTGAAGACAGGCGCCATTAATTCCCAGTAGTGTTCACAAACTTTGTTCCCTGGTTGACTTCTTCCGAGCCCTGTGGCAGTCGAGTTTTTGGAGAGACTCGCTGCCGGCCCAGTACACGTGCTAACTAAGAGTCCTGTTCTGGGGTAGGTGCTCCGCATGTGGCGGTTCCCTGTAAGGCTAACCCCATGCGATATATATCTTCCGCTAGTTCGTTTCCCTGTTGGCAAACTGCACCTTCCTTGGGCAGAGCCCCTCTGGCTGAGGAGTGAGAGACGGGTCTGTCCCTTGCTCTCTCTCCAGATCCAGTTTGTCCCTTGCGTGATCTCAAAGCGTGCCCCGGCGCCTCTTCGGTCCATGAGGGGGACGATGAATCTCTTGGGTCTGCGGACTTTGAGTTGTCTAACTCTGAATGTTCCTCATGTGATGACAAAACGGTTGAGGAATTACTCGAGGCGGTTACTCATGCGGTGGCCTGATTACAGCTAGAACAAGAGACCCCCAAACAATCGAAACTAGAAGATATATTTCTGTCTGGTGGCCAGGGGAAGGGAACACAAAATCAAGAAGATCTCCATGACGAGTTAACTCGTTCATGGGGGAAACCTTATACTTCTCGTATCTTTGTGCCTTCGATGTCGACATATTCGACTATCGTGGGTGCTAAGGCATGGGGGTATATGATGATGCCACAGGTAGAAGAGACGCTCGCGGGCTATCTCTCGCTTGGTTCGACATCATCATTAAAAAGACCAACTCTCCCCACAAAGCCATGTAGAACCACCTCAATGCTTGTGGGGAAAACACTTATCAAGCAACAGGTCAGGCTGGTGCTGCACTACACACCATGGCGGTGTTACAGGCATACCAGGCTGATCTGTTGAAGGACCTGAGTGCGGGTAGTACAATCGATGAGGAAGCATTTTCAGAGCCTCGTCGAGCCACAGATTTATCTCTATGTGCAACCAAGCAGAAGGCTCACGCTATCGGCCGTTCAATGGCTGCTTTGGTCAGAGGCTCAAAAACAAAGTGTGGCGAGTCGCGCTCCCCCTTGTAAAGATTGGGGACCGGCTCATCACCCTCAGCAGCCTCCAAAGCAAGACCTCAGGACCATTATTTCCAAAAAGAAGTTCTGACGATCTTGCACCCAGCATTGTGGGGGTAGCCCCCCTCGGGACGGTGTGCGCAAAACATCTACCCGCTCCTTCCCGACACCCCCACGAAACCTCTCCATCCCCACCACCTCTGGTGTCCGGGGGGCAGCGGTTTCCAGCGAAATGTTGAGTGTTCCGATGCTTCCTGATGTTGCCCAGGACACGGAACATCCAACATCCCCTCAACGGGAAGTATCAAAGTTGGTATCCATTTCAGAGAACCTGGCAGCGTGGAAGCTACTGCCAGGTATTTCTATGTGGGTCCTAAAGACAGTAGAAAAGGGCTACAGAATTAAATTCGTTCGCCGTCCTCCGTGTTTCAATGGCGTGGTCCCCACTTCCGTGAAACCAGAACAAGCACATTGACTGTCACAAGAGCTGCAATCTCTTTTGGTCAAAGGGGATATAGAACATGTTCCCCTTCCATAGAGAGAGAGTCAGGTTACTACAGCAGATGGTTCCCAAGAAGGATGGGGGATTGCGTCCGATTTTAGATCTTCAAGGCTTGAACCGCTCAGTCAAGGTGCTCAAGTTCAAGATGCTAACTGTCAAGACGATCGTGTCACAAATTCAACATCGCAATTGGTTAGTCACGATCGATCTCATGGACGCATACTTTCATATAGAAATACTGCCCACAACACAGGAAGTTCCTGAGGTTTGCTTTCGTGGGCGAAGCTTACCAATATCATGTTCTTCCATTCGGCCTAGCCTTATCACCTTGCACATACACAAAGTACATGGATGCAGCACTGGCTCCATTGTGACTTCAGGGCATCCACATTTTGAATTACATAGACGACTGGCTGATACTAGCACAATCGCAAGAACTGGCATTACAGTATAGAAATGTCATCTTAGCTCATTTACTTTCTCTGGGGTTGAGACTCAAAGACAAGAAAAGCGTTCTTTCTCCTGCACAGAGAACGACATATTTAGGGATCGTATGGAATTCGATCACGATGCGGGCACAGCTGTCTCCCGCTTGAATCGAGACCATTCAGAATACCCTGAGCAAAGTCAGGCTAGGCCAAGATCGTACTGTTCTTCAGTATCAATGAATGTTAGGTCTCATGGCAACTGTGCCCTCTGTGATCCCTATGGACCTTTTGCATATTGCATCATTTCAGCTGTGGCTTAAAGCCAGGGGATTTCATCCAAGGGCCAATCCCCGAAGGCAGATAAGGGTTATGCGCCGCGGGCTACATACCCTCTCTATGTGGCTCAGACCCCGGTTCCTCGCCTTGGGTCCCACTCTAGTTGCATCTTGCCATCGCAGATTGCTAACGACAGACGCCACCCTATCGGGCTGGGGAGCAGTCTTAAGTGGTCATCCAGCTCAAGGGGAATGGGAGGGTCATCAGCACGATTGGCACATCAACTGTCTCGAGTTGATGGCTGTATTTCTGGCCTTGAAGTACTTCCTCCAGCATCTGAGAGGCTGCCATGTCCTGGTGCGGGTGGACAACACAGCGGCAGTCTCTTACATAAATCACCAAGGAGGTCTGCGGTTGCACCAGCTAAACAGACTAGCGTGGCAGATTTTCCTTTGGGCCCAGGGCAAGCTCCTGTCACTCAAAGCAGTATATATCCCTGGATGCCTGAACATGGAAGCGGATTTATTGTCCCGACAGAGAATACCGACGTGAGAATGGAAACTCCACCCCGAAGTAGTGAAACAAATCTGGTTAAGATTTTACGAAGCAGAGGTGGACCTCTTCGCCTCCCAACAGACAGTGCAATATCCCCTCTACTTCTCTCTGAGTCACCCAGCCCCCCTGGGTCTGGACGCGATGGTGCATACATGGCCCAAAATGCGCCTGTATGCGTTTCCTCTGGTTTCTCTGCTCCCAGGAGTTCTAGCCAGAGTTCATCAACAAGGATCTTGCCTCTTACTGATAGCACCGCATTGGCCGAACAGAGTATGGTTCTCGGAGATAATATCTCTCCTCGACAGCTCGCCTTGGGTAATACCGGAGAGGAGGGACCTTCTGTTTCAAGTGCAGGGGACAATATTCCATCCCTGACCCGAGCTGTGGAACCTTCATGTTTGGCCCCTGAGGGGTACCAACTGAGGGACACTGGGTTTTCACCTGAAGTTATTGAGACCATTCTGAGTGCTAGGGCTCCTTCCACTAGAAAAAGATATGCCAATAAATGGGGTGTCTTTGAAAGGTGGACTGGATAATGCAGATCCAGTTAATTGCCAGATTGCTTCAGTTCTGGACTTCCTTCAGGAGAAATTATCAGTAGGCATCCCGACTGAGGCCTCCCGTTAGAACCAGGATCCCTTCATGGGACTTAGCTATAGTCCTTGAGGGTCTGGTTGTGACCCCCTTTGAACCTCTAGAGTCGGTGTCTGACAAGCTCCTGACTCTAAAGATGGTTTTTCTTATGGCTATCACTTCTTTAAAAATAATTGGGGATTTGCAGGCTCTGTCTGTCTTGCCATCCTGCTTAGACTTTGCCCCAGGAATGGCAAAAGCGATATTGCATCCTCATCCTGACTACCTGCCTAAGGTTCCTTTCTCGACCATGCATCTGGTCACTCTTGAGGCCTTCTGTCTTCCGCCGTTCACAACGCCGGATCAGGAGAAACTTCACAGACTGTGTCCAGTCCGTGCTTTTCAGGCCTATTTCCATGTATTAGCCAGTAAGTCAGGGCAACTATTCGTTTGTCATGGGGACTGTAACAGGGGGGCGGCTGCCACAAAACAGACAATGTCACATTGGGTGAGGGATGCTATTACCCTTGCCTATGAGGCGCGTGGTCAAGCTTCGCCAGTAGGCATCAGGGCTCATTCTACCAGGGGGGTCGCTTCTTCTAAAGCTTTGGCGGGGGGTGTCCCTCTGCAGCATGTTTGTAATGAAGCAGGCTGGTCCTCTCTGCACACATCATAAGATTTTATGGTTTGGATGTTCATGCCACTCCGGGCTCTCACGTCCTTGAGTCAACATCACAAGCTCATGTCTGAGACCTTTTGCGTTCTTGTGAACACACACTACGCAACCGTAAGGGGTCCAGACACCCACAATGTGGCGGCGTGGGTATTCTCGTTCCCATAAGCGATTAATCAAGTGCAGCATTAAGTGTAGCTTTTGACAGGGAATGTCTTGGGTTACTTGACTGTAACTCTTTTTCCCTGAAAAAGCGGAACGAGATGCTGTGCTTCACTGCCGCACTGAGGATGTCCCAGGATTGCTCTTCAGACAAATATACCTGATGATGCACCTGTGGCACATCTATTTATAGCCCCTGGTACTGGCGCATTCTGATGATGTCACCAACAGAGGCTATAAAGGTTCTAGTCAATTTCATTGATGTGTTGCACACATATTCACAGCTGGTCACTTCTAAAGACATTCCCATAAGCGCTTAATCAAGTGCAGCATTAAGTATAGCTTTTTCAGGGAGCAAGGGTTACAGTCAAGTAACCCGAGACGTTCTCTCAGATAAGAGAAGATAATGTTGCTTTACCTTATCTGATTGAGTCCTAATTTCTAATTTCTTCAAATGAAAAATCTGTCATCATTTACTCACCCTTACGTTTGGAGAATCCTTACTGTAAACTGAAGATACTGAAGATCACCTCTGAATTACATGAACTGATATTCTGACAGAATTTTTTTTAAATAGTTCAGAATTGCAACATTTCTTACAATAATATAGTTATGTGTGAACTATGTGTGTCACAAGTTATTATGAAATACTATAGAAACTCTAGTCTATAGCTCTTGATCTAGTTCAAATGTAAATCCAAAAAATATCATCCAATAAACGATCATAAGATCAGAGAAGTTCAGAAGTCCAGTAGAGAAACAAACAAATCTAAATCAAGAACCAGAATCAGAGAACAGAGAAACCAGACAGAAAAGTCACAATTGATTCATTTACAGTATTTAAAATAAGCCACATTAACTAAAATGAAGGAATTATGAAGAAAACAAAATCATTTAGGAAAAACATAAGACAAATAATTTTGTGTCTTATATTTAAAAATATATCTGATTTTATTAATGTTTGTTTTGATTGAATTAAATCTTTTTCATTGTCAGTAAAGATGGTTGATTAAGTATTAGCTAGATTCATATTTAGATATTTTTGTATCATATTGAATTGGTGCGTTTCTTTACACATTTGAAACACAAACACACACAAATTTGAAAAAGTATTAAATGGACACAGAAATGGCAATATTCTCCTGTTGAACAGATGTGTGTGTTGTGAACTGAGAGAGTGAAGCGTGTGTCATTGTTCTCTGCAGGTTGAGTGATTGTGGTGTCACAGAAGAAGATTGTGCTACTCTGACTTCAGCTCTGAGATCAAACCCCTCACACCTGAAAGAACTGAATCTGTCTGATAATAATCTAAGAGATTCAGGAGTGAAGCTGCTCTCTGATGGACTGAAGAATCCTCACTGTAAACTGGAGATACTGGTGTAAGATTTCACAAAACTCCTTCATTCTCCTTCTGCCGTAAATAATTATATAACAGTAATTTTAAAAAAAAATTACAAACTTTACAAACAGCTTTATGTGATGTAGATCGCAAAATATGAGGTAATTATAAAAAAATACAATATAAGTAAATACAGAAGCATTGTCGTAATGAAATAAAGCACTTTTTGTCTGTTTTGCACGTCAACTAAAAGATGTAATTTTCGTTGTCTAAATTTATGTCATTTTCATCAGAGTAAAACTGACTATAATAAATGAATATGACATGACGAAATATTGACTAATTTTAAAGGACATTTTCGTCAATTGATTAAAACTATGACTAAAACAAAAACTGTAAAATAAGATTAATACTGGTGACACAACGCTAAGCCAAGTGTGATTTTATTACTATTTTTTTATTATTATTTGTTTTATTGAATACACACACACACACACAAAAAACAACAACAGAAAAGAGGGGCTTAACACTGAGGAACTTAAACTTATGGATGGAAAAAAAAACTCTATACATAAATGTATTGCCAACACAATAAAAAGGTTTTAAAAATAATTATTTTTCAGTTCTTTAACTAGTTCTTCATTCTTTAATACAGCCTTGCAAACAATATAACTAGAATTCATAACACAGACTTCATACTATGAAGATGAAAAAACCTCACATTGAATTCTTCAAAAACTAACAAGTAATTCTGACAACAAAATGTTATTGAAAACTACCGGCTGGCGCATCTTACTGTTTGTCAACATCGGATCCATTCACAATCTTTCTGATGTCTGAACTATTCACAGGTGATTATATGATTAAAATGACCAATGAAAATGTTCCTGAGGCTTAAGTTACGTCTGCGGGGCGTGGTTTGCGCTTAAGTGGTTTGGGGGGAAAAATCACCTAACTTTAAAGGAAGCACCCCGGCGTTATATCTTTAATGCATCCTTTAAAATTCAAATAATGAGGCGGCGGGTCATGTAAATAAGCACAAGAATCCAGAACTGGAATCCAGAATTTCTCTGTGCGGTCAGTGCCACTTCTATGAGTCATGTGAAAAACAGCATGTGAGAGTTTCACGCCGGGTACACACATCCTCCGTATTGGGGCGTGAGCAGCGCGGTCAGGTTGGGCATTCACATTGGCCGCCTCTCTTCTGCGAGACACAGCTGCAGCTCTGCGCAGAAAATAAAGTTATTTCTGGGTTCCTACACCAAACATTTTCTTTCATAAGGCCATAACGTAAATTTGAGTAACTGATTACTATAACAAATTTGGTCTTCATTAAATCGTTTGTACATGAGTAGGAGGACAACATTTACATCACAATGATAAATAATTTACAGATAGACCCCAGCCCACACAGTATATTGGGTCCTTAATCATCTGCATTTTGTCAGAGAAAAAAACTGTTCCTGCATTGAGAATTTGCATCCAGCCCAACAAAAACGGCAGTCATGTGCATTTGTTTATGTTTATCAGCGAACTTGGTTGTGATTGGTTAATGTATTAAAGCGTATTCTTTTATATTTTCTTTTGCTGTTGGAGCAAACAGGTTAGCAAAAATTACATATGTTGTTGTCTCCCATTCACCGCCATTCAAGTTTACCCAACTATGATTCTACGTCCGCTCTGCAACCACAGATATGTGAAAAGGGTCTATACAGTTTTGGCTTGTGACGTATTGAATAATAATATACTGTATGTGTCATATTGTATATCTTATCGTGAAGAAATTGGTGATACGCAACTATTAAGAACATTTTTTGTGAGTTAAAATGGATCAAAATCAAGTGAACAAAAATGTGAATGAGTCTTAACCCATTACACCCTGCAACAAAATCGTTTTTGGCTTGTTTTTAAGACTTCTTTAAAACAATGTTTATAAGAAACATTTTTATCGGAGAATATAATGTTGAATATAATATTTAATACTTATAGTTTAACATATCTAAAAATCCTTAAAACAAGATACATTTACAGTACCTAAGAAACAACATATAAGATATTTAAACTTGCTTTCACAGAATTTATCTTGAATATATAAGTGTATTTTATCTTTACTGCACTGGCAGAAGTTTAAACAAGTGAAAGAAATACACTTATATACAAAATACTCTTCAAGATACATTCTCCGAAATCTTATATGTTGCTTCTCAGGTAAATGTATCTAGAATCTTTAGAGATTTTTAAATGGAAAACAAGACAAAACACTTGATAACAATAAGATTTTTTTTACTTAAACTATAAAGGAATATTCCGGGTTCAATTTAATTTAAGCTCAGTCGACAGTGTTTGTCGCATAATGATGATTACCGCACAAATTTATTTTGACTCGTCCCTCCTTTTCTATAAAAAAAAAAAAAAAAATCTTGGTTCCAGTGAGGCACTTAATATGGAAGTGAATGGGGACAATTTGTGAACGTTAAAATACTCACAGTTTTAAAAGTATAGCCACAAGACATAAAGGATATGAGTGGAAACATCCTGGTTACTTGCATAACCTCCATTCCCTGATGGAGGGAATGAGACGTTGTGTCGATGTAGTGACACTAGGAGTCACTCTTAGGAGCCCGAAACACCTCTGGTCTTTGATAAAAGGCCAATGAAAATTGGCGAGTGGTATTTGCATACCACTCCCCCAGACATACGGGTATAAAAGGAGCTGGTATGCAACCATTCATTCAGGTTTTGTGCTGAGGAGCTGAGACAAGGTCCCGGCCATTTAAGCGGGTAGTTCAGCGTTGTGGCAGGAGGGACACAACATCTCAATTCCTTCATCAGGGAACAGAAGTTACGTAAGTAACCAGAACATTCCCTATCTGTCACTCACTCGACATTATGTCAATGTAGTGACACTAGGGGTCCCTATACAAAACGCTGCAACTGGCTGAACTGTGTTACGTGAACTGGCGGTGTGTGACAGGCAGACCACTGTGTGCCTTGTAGCCAGCGCACCAGACTGACACGTAACCTCCCCCAACGCTGTTATGAGTGTTGAACGGCCCTTTGGGGACAAGTCGACTGCCCAAAAGATAGAGACAGGCTAGCCCAGTCGTGGCCTCTTATCCTCTTTTTTTTCCTTCCCCCCCAAAAAAAGGAATTAACCGATTGGGGCCACCAGGTCTATGTCAGGGGTGTGTGTCTCACAAGGGGAACCACACCCCGCCCAGAAAGGGGGGGGGTATTTTTGAGTGGAAATACGTCACATGGTCTTGCCGAACTTTTTCGGAAGTATGTCATGTGGAAAAGTCCCATGGTAGGTCCTACCCTATGGGGGAGGAGTTTCTACAAACATGGTGACTCAGTTTACCAACAGGGAAAGGAGTTAGCGGAAGATGTACATCGCATGGGGTTTCCTATGGGGAACCACCACATGCGGAGCACTTACCCCAGTACAGGGCTTAGTTAGCACATGTACTGAGCCGGCAGCGAGTTTCTCCACAAACTCATCTGCCACAGGGCTCAGAGGAAATCATCCAGGGAACACAGTTTGTGAACACTACTGGGAGTCGTCAGCTCAGGGGAGGTGAAAGGCGCTTTGCGCAAGTGATACACCCGGGCAGCTGTCCTGGACTTACCTGCTTGTGCGTGCCACTACACGGGACGAAACCGGTTCCACCCGGAGATTGTAGAACCTCACAAAGGTGTTGGGTATTGCCCAGCCCGCTGCTCTGCAAATATCTGTTAGAGAGGTGCCACTGGTCAAGGCCCAGGAGGCCGCTACACCCCTGCTAGAATGGGCTCATAGCCCTGCCAGGGGCGGCACATCCTGGGCGTGATATGCCAATGTTATGGTGTCAATGAGCCAGTGGGCGATCCTTTGCTTGGAGAAAGCGCTTCCTTTCCACTGTCCACCAAAGCAGACAAAGAGCTGCTCAGAGATTCTAAAGCTCTACGTGCGATCCAAATAGATGCGTAAAGCATGCAACAGACACAGCAATGTCAGGGCTGGGTCTGCCTCCTCCTGGGGCAGCGCTTGCAGGTTCACCACCTGGTCCTTAAAAGGGGTCGTGGGAACCTTGGGCACATAGCTCGGTCGGGGTCTCAGGATCATGTGAGAGTAGCCTGGACTGAAATCCAGGCACGTTTCAAAGCAGTGGGTTTTGTCCCTGGGTCGCCTGTCACAGGGGTGCTTCGAAGCCTTTCGCAGGTTGTGCCGGATAGCCTCCGTCTGATGCTTCACCGCCAAGAACTGCTGGGCAAAGTCCTCGACAGTGTCGCCAAATAGGCCAACCTGGGAAATGGGGGCAGCAAGGAACCGTGCCTTGTCGGCCTCTCCCATCTCAACCAGGTTGAGCCAAAGGTGGCGCTCCTGGACCACCAAGATGGACATCGCCCACCTGAGAGACCGCGCCATGACCTTCGTTGCCCAGAGAGCGAGGTCGGTCACCGAGCGCAGCTCCTGCATCAATCCCGGGGCAGAACTACCCTCGTGCAGTTCCTTTAGCGCCTTGGCTTGGTGGACTTGCAGGAGAGCCAAGGCGTACAGGGCGGAGGTGGCTTGTCCAGCGGCACTGTAGGCTTTGGCCGTCAGGGACGACGTAAACCTACAGGCCTTGGATGGGAGCTTTGGGTGCCCGCGCCAGGTGGCGGTGCTCTGTGGGCATAGGTGCCCCGTGAGTGCCTTATCCACCGGGGGAATTGCCGAATAGCCCCTGGCCGCCCCACCATCTGAAAGATCAGGACCGGGCAGTAAAAGGTGCCTCCCACCATCTTGTCAGCTCCTCGTGCACTTCCGGGAAGAAAGGAACTGGGGAGGGGCATGGCTGTGAGCGGCGCTGCGAGCCCAGGAACCAATCATCGAGTCGCGAGGGTTCAGGGGAGAGCGGAGGGTTCCACTCTGGCCCGACGCTCGCGGCTTCCCGGGAAAGCATGTCTGTCATTTCCGCATCAGCCTGTGACTGGGCAACCGTTCCCGAGGGGGGGAGCCCAGCTGAGGCTTCCGCATCCGACTGGATGAGCCCGCTCTCCGATGCTGTGCTCGAGAGCTCATCAGCTTTGCGGGCTCCGAACAAGAGATCGAACTCACCATGAGACGAGCCGGCAGACTCATCCGGAAGCCCGATCGGGGCAGACGAGCGTGCTGGGGAATGGGAGGTCCATGGGGGGATACCCGGCGGAGACGGTCCCATTGGGGTCCCCAAATCGCCCCCAGTACTAGCCGCGCTGGCCTCATACCCGTAGGTAGAAGGACCGAGGCGGGGAGCCGCTGGGGTGGCTTGCTTTCTTACGAAGGCAAGCCGCAACCGCAACGTTGCCATGGTCATGTTCTCGCAATGAGTACATGATCCATCCACGAATGCTGTCTCCACGTGGGTCGCGCCCAGACACGAAAGACAGTGATCGTGACCATCAGAGGTTGAGAGATAACGACCGCAACCAGGAATAACACACAAACGGAAAGGCATCTTTAAAAAGATGCGTCTTTAAAAAGACGTTCCGTGTGTGCCGCTCTTTTAGAGAAATATACTCTTTTATTTCTGCCGAAGCACACAGGGGCGTTCTCTGCAGTGCACCAGTGCAGAGGAGGGAGAAGCCGCTGAAATACACCGTCAGATCCAGCAGAGGTGAATGAACAGTCAGCTCAATGAACATCGACCGTTTGGCTCCAAAGAGAAAATCTGAATGAGTGGTTGCATACCAGCTCCTTTTATACCCATATGTCCGGGGGAGTGGTATGCAAATACCATTCGCCAATTTTCATTGGCCTTTTATCAGAGACCAGAGGTGTTTCGGGCTCCCAAGTGTGACCTCTAGTGTCACTACATCGACACAATGTCGAGTGAGTGACAGATAGGGAACATGATTTTAGTGTTACTTCTGTGTAAATTTATAGCCAATTTTACAACTTTGTTACCATGATGATGTAATGTCAGCAAACCCTAAAATGACTGTAAAAATTACGATTTAAACAACTTTACAACTCAACAATGAGTTTTAACAGAAGAATTAATGTAAGTGTTTTTATAAAATTATAAGCTTCACATTTCTGGATTTAAACCCTCCAAAACTTGGCCCCATTCACTTCCATTGTAAGTGCCTCATTGTAACTGCGATTTTTGTGGGGGGTGGGGTTAAGAAAAAGAGGGACAAGTCAAAATTACTTCTTGTGGTAATCAACATAATGCCACAAATGCTGTTGATTGAGCTTAATATTAGCAGAATATTTCTTTAAAGGGATAGTTCACCAAAAAATAAAATTCTCTCATAATTTACTCATCCTCATGCCATTCCAGATGTGTATGACTTTCTTTCTTCTGCTGAACACAAATGAAGATTTTTAGAAGAATATTTCAGCTCTGTAGGTTCATACAATGCAAGTGAATGGTGATCAGATCTTTGAGGCTCCAAAAAGCACATAAATTCAGAATAAAATCCATTCCAGTGGATTAATTAATGTCTTCTGAATTGAAACGCTGGGTCGATTACACAAGGGTCGAATACACAAAGACTCTCAAGTGACGTAAGCGAGTTGTAAAGTTCAAGAACTGACACATAAAATACTTAAAATACGGAAGTGGTGTGTTGTTTACAACAGAGGAGGAATGTTATACAGAAGCTGAATTGGTTTTGCTACAGATTTTGATTTGTATCTGTTTCTTTTTTAAATGGTGCTTGTGTGTGCTGATCCTCAACCTATTAAAAAACATTAGATTACATCCGCAGGGAATCATCGCAAGAGGAAAGACTAACTTTTCACAGATTCACTATCAATGATTCTGAGCTGCTCACTGGCTCAAAACTCCCATTGAGTCACTCAAAATATTGAGGGTGTGCAGTGAACATTTTTTACCCTGCCAATTTCAGACTAGCCAAGAAATATGACAATATCGACATGCCAGTGTGCTTATGTCAAGTGAGAGGCAGCTTGAACTCGATCCTCTTGTGAACGTGCATACCACAGCTGGCCGGAAGTGGACATTTTTAGTAAAAAAAAGTTTTAAATATGATATATTTTTTACACACATGCAGCATTTTGCTCCAGAAGATATTAATGAATCCACTGGAGTCTAACAGACTTTTACGATGGCTATATGTGCTTTTTGGAGCTTCAAAAATGTGGGACCCATTTACTCTCATTTTATGGTCCTACAGAGCTGAAATATTCTTCTAAAAATCTTAATTTGTGTTCTGAAGAACAAATAAAGTCAGACACATCTGGGATGGCATGAGGGTGAGTAAATGATGAGAGAATTTTCAGTGACCATTCACTTTCTTTACATCTTTATTTCCATACAATGAAAGTGAATTGTGACTGAGGCTGTTATTCTGCCTAACATCTCCTTTTTTATTCCACTGATGAAAGAAAGTCATATAGGTTTGGAACAACACAATGGTGAGTAAACAGGTATGGACTGGCATCTGGGTACAATGGGTGGGCCGGTCAAAACTCAAGGGGGATCTAACCCCTACCCCACCAAATCTCTGTTAAACTGATGTGTGTGTTGTGAACTGAGAGAGTGAAGTGTGTCATTGTTCTCTGCAGGTTAGAATATTGTGGTGTCACAGATCAAGGTTGTGCTGCTCTGACTTCAGCTCTGAGATCAAACCCCTCACACCTGAAAGAACTGAATCTGTTTGGGAATAAACTAAGAGATTCAGGAGTGAAGCTGCTCTCTGATGGACTGAAGAATCTTCACTGTAAACTGGAGAAACTGGTGTAAGATTTCACAAAACTCTCACATTCTCCTTCATTCGCTTTCTGCAGTAAATAATCAATGATTTAACAATACTGGGGGGGAAAACCCCCATTGAAAACAGAGTTCTCTCAGATAACGGAAGAGAATGTTTTTAACTTTTTTTTTAATTATTTTACCCTAAAAAATGAAAAATCTGTAATCATTTACTCCCCCTCATGTTTGGAGAATCCTCACTGTAAACTGAAGATCGTCTGAGTCACATGATCTGATATTCTGACATAGGGCTGAAACGATTAGTCGACGTTATCTTCAATGTCGGCAATATAAAAAATGGTTGACAAAAATGTTCATTGTCAAATAGTCATTTGGTCTCATTTAACATGAGATCATATGAAACTCTAATGATGACGTGTGAGAGGAACACTTCAGCTCGAGTGCATGATAGAGGAGAGGAAGAAAACAGCTCGCAGTCCGGAAACATTACAAACTTTCCAAACACCTTTAGGTGATGTAGATCGCAAAATATGAGGGAATTATACAAAAAAATACAATATAAGTAAATACAGAAGCAGTGTCGTAATGAAATAAAGCAGAGGTGGAGCTTGCGTTCCGCTGAAGATAAACTTGCATGTCAGAGCGTTTTTAAAAGAGTGATTTCCCCCCAAACCACTTAAACACAAACCACGCCCCACAGTCATGACGAAACCCTCAGGAACGTTTTCCTTGGTCATCTCAATCACAGTGCTGACTGGCCACACACAGTGTTAATCTCATCAATGAAATCACTGATGAAAATGTTTGTTGATGAAGGGTTTTTGACTTTGTCAACGATAACGAAGCGAGACGAAAATTGCACATAATGACGAAAATTAAACGATTTTAGTAAAATATACTGTTGACGAAAATGTGGCAAGATAAAAATGATACTGCAAAATATAAACATCTTGAGAATCTGTATATAGAAGAAGATATTAGACATGGATTCATATAATACATTAATTCTCCGCTTGAGCTGCTGAGTTGAACGCGCTGAACACCGACATAATGAACCGCTTCAAAACGGGGTAAATACCTCATTCAAACACATCTTATTTATACAAGAGATTAATCACTTTATCCCTAACATACTGTTTATGTAATATAACAACTTACATCTGCACAGAGAAGTAAATGTACAGATGAACTTGAACTAAATGATGTGCTAGTCAGAACATGCGTAATTTGTGTTGCGTAACTTGCGTTGTGAATACGCTGTTTCCGTAAGAAACACACTACACGCAATGTAATATCCTTTCACAGAAAATTAATATGTCTCTAAATCATGAAGAATTCACAATACAGTAGGATAACTTTTAAAAAGTATCTAATACTTAAGTCTATTCATGATTATTTCAGGAGCTCAGGTTTTTCACAACAGTATGATTGCATGTATATTTGATACGTGATTACATTAGAAAATGTTTTGATTAATTAAATATTAAAACATTTAGAAAAAAAAAAGTTTATTCTGTTACAGTTTGACGCACTTTTTGTCTGTTTTGCCCATCATCGTCAACTAAAAGATGTAATTTTCGTTGACTAAATTTATGTAATTTTCATCAGAGTAAAACTGACTAAAATCAATGAATATGACATGACGAAATATTGACTTATTTTAAAGGACATTCTCGTCAAAAGACTAAAACTATGACTAAAACAATAACTGAAGAAAATTAACACAGGCCACACAATGCTACACCAAATGTGATTTTTTTTTATTTTTTATTATTATTATTTTTATACACACAAAAAAAATAACAACAGAAAAAAGGGGCTTAACACTAAGATATTTAAACTTATGGATGGAAAAAAAAAAAATTCATACATAAGTTTATTGCCAACACAATAAAAAGGTTTTTTTAAAAAAATCATTATTTTCAATTCTTTAACTACTTCTTCATTCTTTAATAAAATCTTGCAAACAATATTACTTTTAACATGCAGTTCTAGTCTAGAAATCATAACACGGACTTCATACGATGAAGATGGAAAAAAAAAAAAAACTCTTCAAAAACCAACAAGTAATTCTGACAACAAAATGTTATTGAAAACTACCGCAGGCGCATTTTACCGTTTGTTGACATCGGATCCATTCACAGTCTTTCTGAAGTTTGAACTATTCAAGTCACCTGTGAATGTGATTGAGAAGACTAATGAAAACATTATTGAGGCTTAAGTCATGACTGCGGGTGTGGTTTGCACTTCGGGGGGGGGGGGGGATCACATGTCTTTAAAGGAAACACCTTATATTTTTAATGCATCCTTTAAAATTCAAATAATGAGGCGGGTCATGTAAATAAGCACAAACTCCAGAGAGAGTGAAGAGTGTGTCATTGTTCTCTGCAGGTTGAGTTGTTGTGATGTCACAGATGAAGGTTGTGCTGCTCTGACTTCAGCTCTGATATCAAACCCCTCACACCTGAAAGAACTGTATCTGTCTGGGAATAATCTAGGAGATTCGGGAGTGAAGCTGCTCTCTGATCTAAAAGATGATCCGCATTATAAACTAGAGACACTGCGGTGAGTAGTGATAATTAATATAATCATATTTGAATTGATCTCCTTAAGTTTCTTTTACAGATGAAGTGTTACTTATGTACTATAAATGTATTTAACTGTGTTTAATATTAGTTTGATTCATTGATCTGTGAATATATAAATGATATTTTCAGCTCTTTCAGTGTCTCTGTGTGATAAACAGATCTGAATTGTTTTCTATTGATTACTATTGAGCAGAGTTGTAATGGAGATGTTTGATCACAGATAGTGAGAGTAAGTTTTTCTGAAATAGATAATTAAGTAATTTCCCATATAGCACATTTGACTTTGACTTTATGTTTTAGGTTTTAGATGGATGTCTCTTTGAGAACTGATTGTGAACAGTAATGATTGTGAAGAAAATAGAAACAACAGAATCATCAGAGACAAACTGACCTGACACACTGATGTGTGTAACTTTACACAATTATTCAGAACACCTGCTGAAGTGACAGTGAAACAATGAAACATTTTGTTTCTTCCTCAAGTGACTTTTATGGGTCAATGACAAATAATGTCTAAATTATAAAATGGGGAAATCTTTTAAAACTCCAGTTTAAAATAGATGTATCAAATTTGTATAAAAGTAATCTTTGTATTCATATTGGTTTTGAATACATTTTTTGACCTTTTTAATGTGTTTTTTAAATAACAATAAAAGATTAAAACTACTTATACCAACATTTCAAACTTTTAATGAGAATTATTTTCTTGTTTACAATCTCTGAACAGTTACATCACTTAAACATTTTTTACTTTAAGCCCCAGAAAAAACAAAAAACAAAATGACTTTGAATTCTGAAATGTGAAATGTTCATCATAAAAGAGGTGCGTTCAAGTATTTTGTGTGTTAAATGCATTTTAATGTATCTTTGAATAACTTGATAGATCCAGAAACAAAAAATTCACATCCAAATTGGTGTTTCTTGATTAAAGTCAACAAACTGATGTTTCCTGCAAGTAGTGTTTTGTCTCCAGTGTCAGAAGCTTTTGTATGTAGTTTTGAGGTAATTTGTTTAATAATTATAATTTTATTTATCATACATTTGTACATATACAGTGAAATTCTTTTTTTCCCACATATCCCAGCTAAGCTGGGGTCAGAGTGCAGGGTCAGCCATGATATGGTGCCCCTGGAGCAGATTGGGTCAAGGGCCTTGCTCAAGGGCCTAACAGTGGCATCTTGGCAGCGCTGGGGCTTGAACCCCCAACCTTCTGATCAGTAACCCAGAGCCTTAACCACTGAGCCCCTACTGCCCCTGTTTTGTTGAGCCCCTAAACACACAACCTAGATGAAAAATGGGAAGAGCTAAACATTCAAATTAATGAGAGATTCTTCACTGACACTTTTCATGATTTTAATATCATTCATTGTACAGTCACAGATAATGTTTACACACTGTGTGTTTGAAAAGAAAACTAGATTTTTACTTTTTCTGAAGAAAATGTAAGTGGTGCTTGCCTATGCAAAAGTCACATGTATGATGATATTTGATGAAGTTGAAATGGATAAATCTGGGGCATTCGTGTAGAAACATGCTATAGGACAAAAACTCATGGATGCGCATTTACATTTGGTGTATTTATTTAGCAGATGCTCTTAAAGGGACAAAAAGCACTTTAACTTCACACGCGAGACTGCCGCGAGCAGTTACTTTAGTGACTCGTTTCTGTACTACTGTACCTACAACTAATAAACTATATATTTTTCATGTTTAGTCTGTGAATTGTGGAAAGAGGTGTGTTTTGAGCACTCTACGCTGCAAGAAACTAACTTAGATGAGGAACACGTCGATGAGGATGAAGAAGATGAAGATTGTGCAGCGTATCAGAAAAAAACCCCATCTGGTTTATATTTATATATTTTTGTTTCTGTCGTCTGTATCACAGTCATTCTTCTTATTTCATCAAGGCTTTTGTTTATTGTGTTTAAAATAACATCAAATTCTCTGAACTAAAAAAAACATCCAGTTAAATTAACAAGTTGGCAAGTTGTAAATGTGTATGTAAATGTAAGTTAAAGGCAGTAAATGTCATCATGTCTTAATCATGTAAATACCATGTTTTAAACCATGTATTTTTTATACCAAGTGTTTTTTTCAGGCAATAAAATGCCAGTAAGATAGAAGATGATTTGTTTTTGTAATGGTAAGTATTAGAAAAGAGTCTTCTTTTTTCCTCAAAATAACCTCAAATGTGTCTAATTAAAAAGCTTTTCTCAGTAGTTCCAGTATATTCTTATCAATAATAATGTCAATTAAATTAGTATGTATCAGTACTGGTGTGATCCTCTACAATAGCTCTTATCTGCTTACAAGAAGTGTAACTGACTCGACTACAACACTATCAGTATCACATTTTATCACTTTATTCTGTTGCTTTTCACTCTTCATGTAGAGACACATAAATTACTGCTACTATTTCTCTTAACATGCCACAAACTCATAAAGACTATATGCTCATTGCCGATGTTGTGTGCTTTTTATTTTCAATAGTCCAGAAATCATCGCTGAAGACTCTGAAGAAATGGCAGAAGTTAATCTTCAGACACCTGTGAAAACCAAACACTGCTTTTCTCCAAACCCTGAAGAAATAAAACTGAACTTCATCTTTAGTCTACTTTGACTGAACTAGTAAGTTGTGAACGTGTATGTAAATGTAACTTAGAGGCAGTAAATGTCAATATGATTTTACCATGTTAATACCATGTTTTTGTTTCAGGAAGTATAATATGGAATAACGGGGGGGAATCTCAACATAGGAGGCTGTGTAGCAGATCACGGGGACGAATTTTACAGCTCTTTGGCTAAAGATGAATTGGCCTGAAGGATTTTTTAAATCTGTAAGTTAATGCATTATATATTTACATGTTTGTGTAGTATATGAGACAGCAGTTAGTGTAACGCTAGTTTACTTACATTTTAACATTTCCATGTATTCATTTAGCAGACGTTTTTATCCAAAGCGACTTACAAATGAGGAATACAGCAACAGCAATTTGTCCTAAGCCAATAACATGAGCTGCAATACAAAGTTTCAGATTGCTCAGAGAAGAACGAGTAGGGACGAAGGTGAGAGACAGTGGTAAAAAGAATGGACTGAGAATGGATAAATGTTTTCTTGGATATTTGTTGAATGTGTAATTTTGCTGTTAGAACAAGCCTATATACTGTACTAGATTTACTTGATGTGACACATTTCAAAATGGGGCTAACTTTAAATATATTTGTTTTCATTAAGTCTGCATTCAGTTAGACCATGTCGCTTTTATTAATAATTTCTTGTACCATATTGTTTACTCTTGACAGGTGTGTGTGCTTGCTATGGCTCCTAGGTGGAGCACAACACAGCAGTCCAATGTCTCCACGCCTCACAGTTGTTCCCCAGCTCCTTGACTTGCCGCCATGTTTTGCCTTCGACTTCTTTTGCTACTGTTCTGCACCATGTGTTGCTTGGTCACCGGGTCTACAACTGACTTGGGGGTTCCAATCAAGCACAGTTTTGCTGATTTCTCAGAGAGGCAGAAGGAGAGCAGTCGCTGTTCAGCGGTGTTAGGCGTGCCAGTGGAGCGTCAGGCGGTTTTTGGCAACACTGGTTTGTGACTGGAGCATTGATGATGGGAAGTGAGCAGGAAATGGAGGATGAATGTTGTGGCGGGGGAAAAAGAGGGAATAGTGTAATAGTAAATGGACTGTAGTAGAAAGCTGAAAAAGACAGAAGTGTTCAGGATCAGATAGTGAAAAGGAAAAGCAACAGGAGAAAAAAAAAAAGGAGGAATTCAAGGTAATGATAAAAATCTTGGCAGAGAGTTCAAATGTATTGAACCCATTGAAAGTGACCAAAGCATTGAAGGATGCGATAGGGAAAATTGAAAGTGCAAAAATGTTAAGAAATATAAGTTTTTTTGCTCTTTTGTTAGGACAGCAGACAACAAAAAGTGCCATTAGGTTTAAAGTCATTACAAGGACAGAAGATTGTGTGTAGGCTACTATGTTGGATGAAAAGAAATGGGTGAAAGGAGTTATTACAAGGGTTCCAACGGATGTGACAGAAGAAATAATCAAGAAAAATTGAACTGGGGCAAAAGTGGAAGATGTAAAGTGATTAAAATATGTCAGAAATAGAGAAAGAATGGACAGCCTTTCTGTAAAGAGTGTTTCTAGGCTTTGTTAATTATGCAGTTCAACCATATGTTCCACCTCCGCTTAGGTGCTTTAATGCCAAAAGTATGGACATGTGGCGGCTGTATGTAAGGGGAAGAATCTATGTGCAAGGTGCGGTGGAGATCATGAGTATGGGAAATGTGGACATGATGTGAAACCCAAGTGTTGTGACTGCGGAGAGGAGCATAGTACTGGTTATGGAGGATGTCAGGTGAGGAATGAAGCAGTGAAAATTCAGAATATCAAGGTAGTGGAGGGTTTGATGTATGCAGAAGCAATAAAGAGGGTTAAGAATACAGATCAACAAGAAAGTGTGCAAAGTGAGCAATCAGAAATAAATAAATGAAACAATCTAAGAAAATTGAATGAAAACACAATGCTAGTTGATAAAGTATCATTTGTTGTTTTTATTGTGGAGGTAATAAATTGCTCTGCTCAAATGGAAAGTAGAGCGAAAAGAATTAAGATCATAGTAAGGGCAGATGAAAGACACTTGGAAGTAGAAGGTTTAACGGTGGAAATAATAAATGAGAAAATCAAGATGCAGAACTCCCACAGGCAGTATGTGGTGGAGTATAATGGTTTTAATAATCATACAATGGAATGCAAGAAGCTTAATTTCAAATGGACAAGAGTTTAAGTTTAATAATTTTGATAATAAACCACATATTTTGTGTATAAAGGAAACTTGGCTCAAACCACATTTGAATTTTGTAATACAGGGATATACTACAATACGAAGTGATAGGAGCGTTGGTAATGGTGGTGGGGTCACCACTTTTGTAAAACAAGGAGTAGGTTATAGAATAGTAGATGTAAACTAGATAGTAAAGTTTGAAGACAAACTTTATGTTGGCTTGACAAAGCCTTGTCTGAAATTTTAAAATAGTTTGAAGAGTTGGAAGTTTGAAGGTCTTACAGTCAGACAGACAGAAGGAACATCATACAGATAGACAGCCAGCTGCAAGAAGTCCTATGCAACCCTACTCCTTGCTTGTTTTTCTGAATGGCAAATTGGTTGCTAGGGTAACCCCATTTGGTTGCTAGGCAGTTACCAAGGTGATACTGAGAAGGCTCCTTGCTACCCTGAGTCAAATGAATGAAACAAGAAGTCTCTACGATGTTCTGGTGCAGAGATATGTGATTTGTTACTTGGTTGCTAGGGTAACCCAATCTGGTTGCTAAGCAGTTACCAATGTGATACTTATCAAGCCTCCTTGCCATTCTGAGTGAAATAAGTAAACCCGGAAGTCTCTATGATGTTCTGGTACAGAAATATGTGATTTGTTACTTGGTTGCTAGGGTAACCCCATCTGGTTGCTAGGCAGTTACCAGGGTGATACTTAAAATGGCTCCTTGCCATTCTGAGTGAAATAAGTCAACCTGGAAGTCTCTACGATGTTCTGGTGCAGAGATATGTAATTTGTTATTTGGTTGCTAGGGTAACCCCATCTGGTTGCAAAGCAGTTACCAGGGTGATACTTATCAAGGCTCCTTGCAATCCTGAGTGAAATAAGTCAACCCAGAAGTCTATGATGTTCTGGTGCAGAGATATGTGATTTGTTACTTGGTTGCTAGGGTAAGCCCATGTGGTTGCTAAGCAGTTGCCAGTGTGATACCAAGAAGGCTGCTTGCTGTTCTGAGTCATACAAGCCAACAATGAAGGCTCTATGACATTCTGATCCTGAGATACCCATCTAAGCAATTTTAAATGGAGATTAGGGGGGTTTGGTTGCTAGGGTGCTCACCAAATTCAAACAAGCCAAATCTCATGTCTGTAGGACATTCTGATCTGAAGATATCACACTAAGCCTTTTTGAATGGATGTCAAATGTGTTTGGTTGCTAGTTGTATGCAGCTGCTAGGGTGTTAAAGTGATGGAGTGAAAGAAAGAATAAAAGGAGTGGAGTGATGGAAAGATAGAAAAGAGAGTGATGGAGTGATAGATACAGTAGATAGTATGAGTGGTGGAGTGATAGGAAGTAGATTGAATCCTCTAAAGCAGTTATTACAGGGAAAAGTTTTCACACCCTGAATGGGAGTCAATTTAAAATCAGTCCTGTTCAGAAGTCCGATACGGGAATAGCGGAAGTCCGATCAGTTAGAAAAGATAGAGCAAACCGAGTAAGACCAGTCTGAAGGTCTGTGGCGAGTTTGGTGTTTGTAGCTTGAAAGCTCTAGGAGGAGATACTCTTGGAAATGTTTGGGTCCCAGAATAATAATAATAATAAGCTTATGTAGTAGATCAGTATGTTGGCTTTGACAAGCCAACATAATAACGAATATGAATCACTGGTGGCAGAAGTATGGGAAGGGACACATAGTATCAGAATAGTTAATTTTTATAATCCATGTGAAATATTAGAGAAAGTAGGAGGAATGGGAAATCATAAAGTGGTGTGGTTATTTTAATGCTCACAGTACATTATGGGGTTGTAATTACACTGATCAAAATGGAAATGCTGTAGAAGAAATGTTGGAATGGAAGGAATTAGTATGCTTAAATGATGGTAGAAACACAAGAGTGGATGCAGCTCAAGGACATAAGTCTACAATTGATCTGACAATTACATCCCAGAGTTTGGCTAGGAAATGTGTATGGAATGTGATGGAGAAGAGCACAGTAGGTAGTGACCATTTCCCTATAAGTTGTAAAATGGGGGCAGAATTAACTCAAGTTGAAATAGAGGAAACCCCAAGATGGAAACTTAACTTAAATGATAGACTGGAAGAAATTTCAAGAAATAAGTGAGGCGAGAATAATACATATAAATGACTCTACAGATGATGCAGAGAAATTAAATAGTAAGATAACTTGAGCTTTTCAAGATAAAGCGAGTAATGTAATTGGAAAGAGTATGAGAATTAGGAGGAAGAAAGCTGTTCCATGGTGGACAGAGGACTGCAGAAAAGCAATTCAACAAAGAAATGGAGCACTGCGAAAAGTAAGAAAGTCATATTCATTTGATGATTTTATTGAGTATATAAGGGACTACTCAAGCAGTAGTCAGGAAAATAATCCAGATAGCAAAAAGGAAACATTGGAGGGAATTCTGTGACGATATTGGAAAGGAAGTAGACATTAATGAAATGTGGGGAATGATAAGGAAAATGGGAGGGATACAGAGTTACAGAAGTATACCTGTTTTATTTAGTGGAGAAAGACAAATTATTAACAATTCAGAAAAAGCAGAATGTAACGGGGGGTAAAAGGGAAAGGAGGAGGCGAGAACAGGACGAAGCATCAAAGACACAAACAGAAACACATACAGGCAGGATTGGTGAGTAACAGAATACATGTAATGGGATTACGTATTTAAAATTCAAAATATAAGTAACTGTATTCCACTACAGTAACAATTTAAATCATTGGTAATTAGAATACAGTTACATTCAAAAAGTATTTTGATTACTGAAGAGATTACTTTGCATTTTATTGTCATTTGTTTCATTTAATATTTAGTCCTTTCAGATGGAAAACATTTATACATATAAATGATGTGATCCAAAGTGCATTTGAACAGCGGTGAAACACTTTCTTATGATGCGTTACATTCATACAAGCAGACAGAGAAGTAAGTTTGAAGTAAGTTTGGAGCAGAAGAAATAGAAATAAACCTTGTGTAAATTGTCAGCTTTACGCTAAGCTAAAATGCTATTTCTAGCCATTTTACATGCACGATCATATTTTTTATCAAGAAAATTCACATTGGATCATAATTTTTTTTTTCTAGTAAGACCTTTGATATTAGGGCAAAAATCGTATTCTTGATAATCATTTTTGTATTGTTTTCCTGTAAAAATATCTGAAAATCCTTAAAACAAGATCAATTTGATATATCTTGTTTTAGAAACAACACTGCATAAGATATTTAGGTTTTTCAGAGAATTTATTTTTAACATGTGTATTTTGTCTTACTGTACTGGCAGAGTTTTTATAGTCAAAACAAGTGAAAAAATCTACCAGTGCTGAAGAAGTAATCCAAAGTATTTAGATTACATTACTGACCTTGAGTAATCTAACGGAATACGTTACAAATTACATTTTACAGCATGTAATCTGTAATCTGTTGTGGAATACATTTCAAAAGTAACCCTCCCAACCCTGCATACAGAGCAGCTACCTGTAACTCTCTCTCTCCCGAACAGCCGCCCTTCCGGACCCGCCTGCCGGCAGGTCATCCCCACATTCTCGGACCTGGGAGGGAGAAAAGGGGAGGGAAAAGCAAAAAAACAAAAAAAACAAAAAAGAGGGAAAGGCCAACACGGAGCGACAGCGGGAGAGAGAGAAAAAAACGTACTCGCCGGTTTTCTGATACGCCGTAGCCTGGTCCTCGGTCACTCCTCCATCCTCTAGTGGATGACAGCCACTCCTCCCCGGGTGGATCGGAGGCAGTCCCTCGGCCCCTGGCGGATGGAACACCCTGCTGCGTTTTGGTGGATGGTAGGGGTCTCCTCCGCCCCTGGCAGCGGTTCTCCTGCTCCAGACAGTCAGCAGTGAGCCCCTCCCCACTCGCGGACGGCGGTCTTCTCTTTGATCCCACCGTGTTTTAGCAGCCGATAGGGGTTTCCTCCACCCCTGGCAGCGGCCCGACCACTGCAGGCAGTCGGTAAGGAGCCCCTCCTCCCCTCGCGGTCAGCGGTCTTTCAGGCAGCTGGGCTCCTCAGTCTCCCGGTGGATGGCCGCAGCTGCTCCTTTGGGGTGGATGGCAGTGGCAAGGACTTTGCTACGGCGCATCCCTCCTCCTTCCCGGGTTTCGGCACCAATGTAACGGGGGGTAAAAGGGAAAGAAGAAGGCGAAAACTGGATGAAGCATGAAAGTAATGTTTAATTAAACAAAAAGACACAAACATAAACACATACAGGGCAGCTGCCTGTCTCTCTCGAACAGCCGCCTCCGGTCGCCTTTATCCCTCTTGTGGGCTAGATTAGCCTGATTTGGCTTCTTCCCACACAGAAATATTGGCAGAAACTTTTGTAAAGGTACATAGTAATCAAAATATATCCGAAGAAATGAGATTAAGAAGAGAAAAGAATATAAGAGAAACTCCTAATATTCTTAATCAAAGAAGTCCATGTGGCAACACATTGGGTGTAGTTTTTTCACTACATGAACTGAAGCAGGCCATTGCAGGGTTGAGGAATAATTGTTCCAATTGCAAAGCTAGGAAAAGATCATTCACAACCAACAAGTTACAGACCAATTGCATTAACATCAAACCTTTGCAAATTAATGGAGCGAATGGTTATGTCAAGACTGATATATGTTTTAGAATTAAGGGGTCTTTTAAGTCAACATCAGAGTGGATTTAAAAAAGGAAGAAGCACAATGGATGCAGTATTAAGTTTAGAAGCAGATATTAGAAAAGCTCAGACTAATTAAGAAGTACTGGTGGGAGTGTTTTTAGATGTAGAGAAGGCATATGACATGATGTGGAAGGATGGACTTTTAATTAAACTAGATCGAATGGGTATTAATGGTAAAATGTACAATTGGATAATGGATTTTTTTAGCTAATCGAACTATTCAAGAAAGGGGATCCTCCTTTTCTAAGATATACAATATTGACAATGGAACTCCTAAAGGTAGTGTTTACAGTCCCATTTTATTCAATATAATGATAAATTATATATTTTGCCAAAGTTGTATCATATGCTGATGGTAGTGGCTTATGGAAAAGAGGACGAAATATAACACATGTGGTGAAAAGGATGCAGACAGCAATTAAAGAAGTAGAGGACTGGGCAAATAATTTGAGTTTTAAGCTGTCAGTGGAAAAGACCAAAGTGGTGTGTTTCTCAAAAAATAAGAAAACTCCCTCTGTTAAATTGAAGCTGAATGATCAAGAGTTAGAGCAAACATCAGTTATCAGATTTCTAGGGATTTGGATGGATTCTAAATTAACATTTGCCACACACATCCAAAGAATATTAGACAAAAGCAAGAAAGGTATAAATGTGTTAAGATGTTTGGCAGGGATAGACTGGGGTGCAGATCATCAGTCTCTAAAAAGAGTATATTTCACAATAATAAGGTCTACAATAGATTACAGAAGTATGGTGTATGGCTCAGCATGCAAATCATTGATTAATAAGGTAAATGTTATACAATCCCTAGCATTGAGAATTTGCTGTGGTGCATTTAAAACATCCCCAATATCAGCAATACAAGTGGAAATGGGTGAGATGCCATTTTAAATTCGAAGACTCAAGCTGGAAATGGCATATTGGATTTCTATAAAAGGACAGTTAGAATCACATCCAGTCAAAAGAGTTCTTGAGAAATGGTGGCAATATGAGTATATGCACCTGAATAGCTTTGGATGGAAAGCAAATAAGGAGGCTGAACAAATAGGAATAAGTAATATCAAAGTTAGCCGAAATGTTGTCATGTCAGTAACACCAGCAGTGTGCATACCATATTTCATGTACAAAATAGCAAAAAGGACATCAAATCATCTATCAGTGTACACTACGGAAATGCTTGCTATCATAATGGCTCTTCATTGGGTTGAAGAGGTCCATCCAGCTGAAGTGGTGGTATGTTCTGACTCGTACTCAGCTCTATCAGGTTTAAAAAGTTGAAAATCATGTTCAAGGCAGATATTTTATTAGATACACTTCTAAGTCTGTATAAGATACATCAGTTAAGAACAGTCATTTCCTTTTTATGGGTACCTGCTCACGTGGGGGTAGAAAGAAATGATGAAGTTGATCAGATAGCTAAACAAGCTGTTAGACATCATGATATAGACCTTAGTGTATCATTCAGTAAAATGGAAGTAAAAGGAATAATCAAAACAGCTGTAATAAGGATGTGGCAAGGTCAGTGGGATGGAGAGATAAAGGGGCGTCATTTATATAAAATCCAAAGAGCTGTTGGAGTTATGAGGAATAGTTATGGGAACCCCCAGGGATGTGTGCTCTCCCCACTACTCTTCTCCCTCTACACCAATGACTGCATCGCCAAGGACCCCTCTGTCAAGCTCCTGAAGTTTGCAGATGACACCATTGTCATCGGCCTCATCCGAGATGACGATGAGTCTGCATACAGAAGGGAGGTTAAACAGTTGGCTCACTGGTGCAGTCAAAACAACCTGGAGCTGAACACGCTCAAAACGGTGGAGATCATTGTGGACTTTAGGAGGAACACCCCAACACTGACCCCCCTCACCATTCTAAACAGCACTGTGGCAGCAGTGGAGTCATTCAGGTTCCTGGGCACTACCATCTCACAGGACCTGAAGTGGGAGACCCACATTGACTCCATTGCGAAAAAGGCCCAGCAGAGGTTGTACTTCCTTTGCCAGTTGAGGAAATTCAACCTGCCACAGGCGCTGCTGATACAGTTCTACTCAGCAGTCATTGAGTCTGTCTGGTTTGGAGCAGCAATGAAATCAGATATCAGAAGACTACAAAGGACAGTTCGGACTGCTGAGAGGATTATTGGTTGCCCCCTGCCCTCCCTTCAAGAACTGTACACTTCCAGAGAAAGGAAAAAGGCTGCAAAAATCACTCTGGACCACACTCACCCTGCCCATTACATTTTGAACTGTTGCCTTCTGGCCGATGCTTCAGAGCTCTGAGCACCAGAACCGTCAGGCACAGCAACAGTTTTTTCCCTCAGGCTATCAATCTCATGAACAGTTAAAACTGCCTCATTGAGCAATATTTAATGTGCAATTCACAGTCTAGTCTTTTTATATTTATCCAACACATCCAACCTCTTCTGCCATTACATTCCCTTGCACTGTATATAACAGATTTGTATTTAGATTTAGTGTATGTGTGTATGTATGTATGTGTGTGTCTGTGTGTATATATATATATATATGTATGTATGTGTAACAGGTGTTATATTTATTTATTAATTTCACCCAAAATCTCTCTCCTTGTTATTATCATTTGTTATATTTATATAATTATTATGTATTCTGGAAATTACTCTTTTAATATTTCATTTAATTTATTCTTTTAATATAGATTTATTTGAGATGTCATGTTTCTGTGGTTAATGGTAATTTTTCAGTATTGTTAAAAATGGTGCGTGGCTCCTTTAAGACGTATGTTCCGGTTCCGGTTGCTCTCCTTCAGTTCGCGGTAAGCGCGACGGAAAAGAGGTCACTTACATTGAATTCCGTCTAAAAAGTTTGACATGAGTTTTGTTTATTGTAATAAAACATGTAATGTCGTTCTTAAATGTACTTTAACCTTATTCAAACATGTATGAAGTTTGTGTGAGTGATATGGAGCATGTATTTTTGGAGAGAGTTCACTTAGCATGAGTGTGCAAGCTCTGTGGCTAAAATAGTGCTTTTCACTGACAGGCTGGTGTTCCAATTGTGAGAGAAGGCCACAGATTTGAGCTTGTTTTGATTCATTTGTCTCTTTATTCATGCAGAATAAAATCTGGCCTGAGTAATTTCTGTTGCCCGGTCTCTTTCATCTATCCACACAACGAAGAGCTAAACGAAGGCCGGTCACGTGTGTGTGTGTGTGTGTGTGTGTGTGTGTATATATATATTTGTCTTAATATGTATTCTATATATGCATTATTTTCTATTCAATATTTTTTTTATTTGATTATCTATGTCTTGTTGCTGTTTTTTTATTGTTGTACACTGGAAGCTCCTGTCACCTAGACAAATTACTTGTATGTGTAAGTATACTTGGCAATAAAGCTCATTCTGATTCTGAACAGAAGAGAAGATACCATAATATCTCGACTCAGAATGGGGCATTCCTCATTAAATCAATCACTTTTCAGTATTGGCAAACATGAATCCTGTCATTGCATAATATTTAGAGATGTAAAATGCTTGTCATATAAGAATGAAAGATCACAGCTTATAGAAGCAATGAAATCTATAGATATTACTCCGCTTTCACTGAAAAGCCTATTAAATAAGGATTGAAGAGTATATAAATGTTTACTAATATATTTGAAGGACACACATTTGAAAAACAGGATTTAAGAATAGGTTTTTGTTTATTTATTTACCATGACGTCAATGCCCCACACTCCATACCAGTAGGTGGCGGAAATGCACCAATTGCTGGTTTACCAACCGCCATAAAACGAAGAAGAAGAAAGTCAAAATGTGTCTCGTTTAAACGGCCTTCATAGGACAAACGGAACGTAACATGGTTGCTATGACAGCACGCCACTCTTTAACGAGCGCGAGCGCTTTGAGTGAGAAGGTAACGGTCCCTTTGGAAGGGAATGTATGAGGTACATTTTAGGAGAGTTATAATGATGTAAAGAGAAAAGAAAATAGATTTTACAGGTGTACTATTAGTCAAATACGCCATTTAATACCCGAGAATAACAGGATTATTTACACGAGGAAAACTGAGTTTAAAAGTGTGTACTAGTAATGATTATTGTCACTTATGCAGGAATTTAAGTGTAGTTGATGGAAAACGTTGAAGAATTTTGAGAACTTGTAACCGATTTAGTAACATTTCGATCAAGGTGAGTGTTCAGGTGAGACGCAGGTGACTTCCTCATTAATTTATAATCAAATAAAATCAACATTTGGATATCGTATTTCTCTATTTGATTGACATATACATATGAAACCGTTTTGCACACTGTTGGTAAACATCACTTACTGAAAATGACTCTTTATTCTCTTTATTGTTTGTTGAGCCTCCAAGAACAGCAGCACTGTGTTAACTGCTGTTTATATATATATATATATGTATATGATATTTTTACTGATTTGTTGTTGACAATATTTGTCTCTTTACAGTTATTTAAAACATTATTTTAATGGTGTAAATTAATAAAGTTGCACGTTTAGTGGTTCTCTGTCATCATGGAGGCCAAACATTTCTGTAAACATGGATTTTAATCCAATGTAATCTAGGTTATTCTACTTATTTATATTTAAGTTATCTAAAACCAGAATATTAATGTAGATCCACGTAATATGCCCAGTTTATATCAAATAAAATATATGACGAGCTGAAACTGAAGTAGTGTCTGTTTTCATGGTACTTGACTTCTTATCAGAGTCTTGAACTTTTTTATAGTTTGTATATTATTGGCTTGTATTGTTGTGTACTACAGTCAGTTACACACAGTAATATCATTAGCATCTGAACTAAAACAGAGTGTATTTAATTGTTTGTTAAGTTTGAAGAAACACTGATTTCTTCTGCATTTGGAGCAAAGTGAAACAACATTTATAACAGCACTGAACAGCTCGAGTAAATACAGGTTTCTAAAAAGTACAAATACCTTTAAAAACCTATAAATCTGTCCCCACAAACACTACATTCAAATAAAGTTTAAATGATATTTATATTTAATGTAGGCCTAATAGTAAATGTCTCTGACAAATTGTCTTTTTAGATCAGGTGTCTGAATCACTATCTCTGACTCATTAAATTCACCGGCAGCTTCATGAAGACTGAATGATTCATGGACGACACACAAACATTCAGAGATGGAGATTTCTCTCCAGGATGCAGGTACTCTCTTTAAACTGTCTTTCGTATGATTTTAATGTTGTTCTTATATATATATACCTGCCAACCCGCATCTCAGAGTAGCATTCTGAGATGATATTCTTCTCACTACAATTGTACAGAGTGGTTATCTGAGTTACTGTAGACTTTGACAGTTCAAACCAGTCTGGCCATTCTCTGTTGACCTCTCTCATCAACAAGGCATTTCCGTCCGCAGAACTGCCACTTACTGGATGTCCATGCGATTATCTAATCAGCCAATCGTGTGGCAGCAGTGCAGTGCATAAAATCATGCATATACGGGTCAGGAGCTACAGTTAATGTTCACATCAACCATCAGAATGGGGAAAAATGTGAGCTCAGTGATTTGGACTGTGGCATGATTGTTGGTGAACAGAATTTGTGCTTTGTTTCAAAGCGAATGGTCCAAAAATCAGTCAGCGGCCCAAATTGCCAAATCATTTCAGGATAGTGCTCCAAGAAGTGATGCTTGGTGAGCAGATGGAAATCTGGGAACACCTCCTTCAGGAAGCATCTGTGTTTTGAGATTTTGCACTCTAAATGAGACAATGTCTCGTTGGAAAAATGTCCAGTAGCCAGGAGTTCAACAAGATCTTTCATATCTAATAAGATCTGCCAAGTTTTGTCTCCCTCTGGAACTCTGTGACCAATCATCAATGGCAGTAATCTTAACAGAGTCCAGTTTTCATGGCTGTTTCCACCAACTGAATATTTTGACACAAATGACTTTTAAATTTGTTGGTTTTATCAGTAAACTTGTAAAGATAGGACCTTTTGGAAATCAGGGACTTTATGCATAGACTCTGTTGGTATGATGCATTCAAAGAGGTCATGCATAAAATCTGGAGGAAACCCTTGTACAGTGTGGAAATGAGACATTTTCTCAAGAACAAAGTCTCTCTTTACTCCATACAGGGACACCAGTTAATTATTTTTCAACTCTTCAAGAGTCTGTTTGTGAGTTTAGATTGTTGTCAGTGGAAACACTCCCTCTTTGACCTTGTGCTTGTCAATCTCTTGTCGACTAGTTAGGCAAAACCTGCAGAATTCATCAACATTGAAACTTTCTTGAAATCCAGTTAGTGTGTGGGCCCAGAAGTTGTCAGCTGACACATACAATATAGAACCTAACACTTGTTCCCAATTTTTGAACATATAATCCAGTGGTTCTCAACTTTTTTTTAATTAAGTTTAGTTAATAAATTCAGCAGGCTTACGCGTCATGAATGTGAGACCAAACCTTGTGTTTCTTGAATACAAGCAGATGTTGGGCTATATCTGGGGCCTATAACATGAAAATGTGAAGACAGAAACTAATAATAAAAGTGATATTGTTAATATATTTTACATTTGCCTTTTTTGACATTTATTTATTCATTAATTATTTTATTTATATAGTTTTAACAGTGGTATTTGTAACAAGACCATAGAGAACACATGGAAGCATGGATCTTCTTCACTGTCATGGTTAGATGTAACATGATTTCGATAAAACAAACTATGGGATTTTTGTAATTATAAACAGTAGACCTACTCTAAACACAGGTAAAATCAATAAATACAAGTTGTAACAAAAATGTATTATATTCCCTCACACCCCTAATGTATGACAAATTTAATAAAGCTGAAGTAGCGATATGATAATATTTATTATCAATCTATTTCTGCCTAAAGTACAGTTAGTGTTACTATAGTAAATTCAAGGGTGGTGATGTAGAATTTTGTGCCGAATTCAAATGGTTTCTGCTTCTCGTGCTTTGTTTCTTACTGATTCTTGCAAAGCTGCGAGTTTAAGAGCTTTGTGCTCGTGCTGCTCTGTCCATTGAGCCGTATACATCTACAGAGCCTTACAGGTGCATTATCCGAGGTTGTGCCTCCGTTTCCACACTGCTTGCATGGTACCAAGAAGAGATCTGCGCTGCTCCTGCAAATAAAAACACTCTTCAGAGTAAATGCAGAAAGAAAACACAATTTATAAACACTATATTTCTCACACTGCATAGCATGTACATACTCAAATTCAAACACTAAATTCAATGCAAATTAAATAATAAATAATAATGAAATAATATGCAGGGCTTAAAAACGGGGCCAGTGTGAGAAAATTTCAGGCCAGCTGATGTTCACTCATTACATGAATTATGGAAATATGTCAGCTGTAATATTTTGATTATTTACATTTAAGCATTTGGTAGATGCTTTTATCCAAAGTGACTTACAGTGCCCTTATTACAGGGACAATCCTCCTGGAGCAACCTGGATTTAAGTGCCTTGCTCAAGGACACAATGGTGATGGCTGTGGGAATTGAACCAACAACCTTTTGCTTACCAGTTCAGTGCTTTAGTCCACTACACCACCACCACACTGATTATGAAACTACTTTCAGCTTCAACATTTAAACATGAAGAAAATGTAAATAACACTCTTTAACAGGTTTGATTCTGACTCACTCATGATAGCAATTGATCCAAATGCAGTCGAAGGGATAACTTGTGCAGAACCATGAAGATTTCTTAACCTGCATGAGAAATAAGTGGATTGCACTGTATCATTTTAATTGGCTGATGGCACTTCCACTGATCGCTTACCCAGTGATTCATCTTTAATTGTAGGTCAGTATTTTTTATTTAAACCACCTCAGCTACAAGTTTAAAGGCAATCCCTGAATGAGATTTAAATCAGAGTTTTAACTAATGGAGCAACAGGATTAAAGTTAATCTAGATTAAATGTGAAATTTAAATCGGCATCAAAATGTGGTTGAAGTGTAACCCTGATTATTTTAAACAAGGTTTAAAAGGATAGTTCACCCAAAAATGAAAATTCTCTCATTATTTACTCACCCTCATGATATCCCAGATGTGTATTACTTTCTATATTCACCAGAACACATTTGAAGAAAAACAGAAAAATATCTCCATGATTTCTCTTTTGAAGCCCCAAAAATCACAGACAGTCAGCAAAAACATCATCCATATGACAGCGGTTAATGTCTTCTAAAACAAAAATAAAACAAAATGATCACTTTTGGTGCGAAAAAGATAAATATTTAAGTACTTTTTTTTACTTAAATGACGTAATCACATTGCCATTTGAAATACTTGAGAACTGAGGCAAGTGCGTCACAGCTGGAAGATCAGCGCTGTTTACAAGTGAGAAGGAGGAACTCTGTACAGTGGATTGGTTGGTTTTGGTTTAGATCTGCATTTATCTGTTTCTTTACTCACAATGGTGTGTTTGTGTGCTTATCCTGGATGTCTCAACCAAGTGGAGAACATGAGATTACCTCCGTATCAAGGCAACGCGAATACGTTACACAGGAAACCGCATGATCTCCACCCTCTCCTGAAGCTTACCGGAAGCGATAACTTAGTTAAAAAATACTTAAAGTATTATATCATGAGGGTGAGTAAATAATGAGAGAATTTTCATTTTTGGGTGAACTATCACTTTAAAATTTGGTGCAACAGAATTTTTCGAATAAATCTTGATTTAATCTAAATTTAAGATTAATCCCTCTTGGTGCAACGCACCCAAACACTATTAAGACTATGAGCCATATCACTAGAGAGGGGAGCAGCATATTCCCTGGAGGGATGACGTGTGTCTCTTTTTAGCAGGTCAGGTCTACCCAAAAAACCTGCCCAATTATCTATAAATCTGATGATATTTTTCGAACACCACTCAGTCCAGTTTTGTCACATCATTGTCACATCATTGTGTTGTCATATGACCAACTGTTGGTAGAAGATGTTTTAATTGTCTTCATAAGGTTTAAATGAACTAATATGAACTCTTGTCTCTATTCTGTTAAAGTCAACTCCATATGAAGAGATCAGACTCACCGGAGTCCAGCTGTGTGTCCATGAAGAGTGACCAGTCTATGGATAAACCATTAAAGTTTAAGGGTGAAGACACATCAACTGGTCTGAGGTAAAACAGTTTTATCAAGATAGAAATAATATACTGTGTCTCTATCTATGTTAAAGAATATCAATTATATCATCTCTTGTCTCTATTCTGTTAAAGTCAACTCCATATGAAGAGATCAGATTCACCGGAGTCCAGCTGTGTGTCCATGAAGAGTGACCGGTCTATGGATAAGCCATTAAAGTTTAAGGGTGAAGACACATCAACTGGTCTGAGGTAAAACAGTTTTATCAAGATAGATAGATACAGTATATTATTTCTATGTTAAAGAATATCAATTATATCAACTCTTGTCTCTATTCTGTTAAAGTCAACTCCATATGAAGAGATCAGACTCACCGGAGCCCAGCTGTGTGTCCATGAAGAGTGACCAGTCTATGGATAAACCATTAAAGTTTAAGGGTGAACACACATCAACTGGTCTGAGGTACAACAGTTTTATCAAGATAGGCCAGTTAGTATGATATAATGCACACAAAAACTATTTTGCTGAACTTTATTCAATTGTGGACTGTGATTCCACATGTTTTAATGTGTTTAAATGTGTAATCTCAGCTCAAATACTTTTTGAGGGAACCTAATTAAATTGGATAAACCCAATAAAATTTGGCATGTCAAAATAACCCCAATTAATCCCCATTTTTAAAACATTTATATCTCTTTAGAGCTTTAAGTTCTTCATATACTATACAGTGAATTTAAGTATGTTAAATACATGATGGTGGAAAGCACTAAAGAGTGCAGCTTGGTAACTATGTTCTGATTAACACAGAAATTGTCCAATAAAGAAATAATACATATCATGTACCACATGTACCTTTCCTAAGATCATAGCTCAGTCATAAGCTCAAGCTCCACTTTTCACCAAAATGGTAACCCCCAAAACTTCAACATAACCGTAAATCTTCTGAATCTCAACAGAACAAAACATTCAATACTAGCAAATATCCTACTTTTATATTCATCTTACACAATAACACATAAAATGACACGTACTGTTAACATTTACTCCTCCTATTGAGTCCAAAGCAAAGCATGCTGGGAACAACTTTTTTTTTTTTTATCATGCTATACAAAGAAAGGATAACAATACTAGCCTAAAAATAATTATGAGTTTCAATAACGTCCGTATGTCATTGTAATGTGTGGTCATCACTCACTTTTAATCATAATTCATCCGGCTCCTTTTCTCGTTGAACGAGATTGACAATATGAACGAACGTCTTGCAGCTCCTCCTCTTATTCAGCTGATCATCGTTCATGACAGCTGATTTGTTCATGACTGTCGCATCTCGCAAACAAGTTTACCAGTCCTGTACATTCAAGTTTGTTCACGACACGAACTAAATGACTGACTAGTTTAGTTGAAGGGGTGTATTCACTCAGTGGGTCCAACCATTGATATGCTCCGTCACAATCCGCTCTCAAATGCTATTGGCTCATGCTAAAGTCAGTCTTTAAAAGAAACACAATGGAAGACGAATAGAATTTGCATGTCTACAAAAGTATGAAGACACTTCAAAATAGAGTTTAAACACCATAACAGTTGGCACCACAAATGCCAAGTCTTATGCCTAAAGTATACTTAGATTTTGACGTGAACACTCAGCATCTGTGTACAGCTGAACGCGAGCCTGAACGCTGAGCAGCCACGTACAGGATCTGCACCAAAGCCCCATGATTATGGAACAGCTTGCCCTGTGACATTAGATCTGCTGAATCTGTCTGTTTTTAGATCTCGTTTAAAAACTCGTATCAACTTGATTTTACTACTTTGTAAATTTTAGTTTTAACCACGTGTTTTACTGAGTGTTTTTTTGATTTTATGTTTTGTGAAGCACTTTGTGCTGGATTGCTGAAAGGAGCTATATAAATAAAGTTATTATTATTATTATTTCCATCTGTAATTCATGTCCTTTTAATTGTATGTTCTTCAATCATTTTTAAATATTCATAAAATGTGGATTATGTTTTGCGTATTCCTATAAGCCAATGAAATGCTCCTTCACAGCGTGCACTCGAAAGGTATTGACTCGTGCTATAGTCAGTCTTTACAGGCATGAAAACAGTAGAACTCACTGGCTTCGAAAGGGAGAGACATCAGTGAACTAAAAATATGAGTCAGCGTATGGAGGTGAACGAAAATGATTCATTCACCAAGACTGATTGATTCACGAATGAAACATCACTACCATTCATTTTAATAGAAGCAACCCGTCTCTGCTAAATAGTCTCTGGTAATATTAACAAGGGAATATTCAGAAAACCTGATGAGAGTGAAAGTTATGAGTGTAGTTTATACTTTTCACTCTGTGTTTTACATGTTTGTATGATTCATTTCTGAGATTGTTCCTTATCTCCTTGTGTAATTAGTTTAAGGGGAATGTGTGTTGATGACTACTGGAGTCACATACTGTAGACTGACAAACAGTGAAACACAAGTAATATCACACTGGCTTAAAGGGATAGTTCACCTAAAAATGAAAATTATCTCATTTTTTCACCCTCAAAATGTAAGTCCTTTTTACTCTAAATCTCCTCTTTCACTTTTACATCTGAAAGTCACATGTGGTGCCTGTTTAGTTTCACTTTCACATCTGAAATTGAAAGTGGTGATTTAGAGTAAGTTTTGATCTGTTTCTCACCCACACATATTGTATTGCTCCTAAAGATGTGGATTTAACCACTGAAATCATATGGATTACTTTTATGTTTCCTTTACATGATTTTTGGAGCTACAAATGTCTGATCACCATTCACTTGCATTGTATGAACCTACAGAGCTGAGATATTCTTCTAAAAATCTTCATTTGTGTTCTGCCGAAGAAAGAAAGTCATACACATCTGGGATGGCATGAGGATGAGCAAATGATGAGAGAATTAAAAATTTTTGTGAACTACCCCTTTAATTAACTGTAGATCATCTCTATTTGTTGACTCTATTTGTTTGTTTTTTTTAATAAGGCCAGCAAGATCACATCACTCAGTTCAATACCTAATATTAATTTCAGTGTCTGTTTGTGTCTGATTCTCTTCATTGTCTGATTAAGGCCCGTACTGCTGCCCAGATCAGACATACAAGAACAAACCTGTGTGCTCGAGAAGAGAGATCAGTCTATGAATGTACCAACACACTGTAATGAAAACACATGTTTCAGGTAAAATAAAAGTGTTTCTTGGATTGATTTTCACATTACTACATAAATACACATGAGAATGATCTTAATGATCTTTTATCACCTCAGATATTATTGAATAGATATTTTAAGTATTTAATTTCACTATTACTTTGTATTTCATTGCACAAAATAGATATTTTTATGTTTTAATAATAAGAATAAGAATTATTTCAATTTGAATGCACTGTTATTTCCTTAATACTAAAAGCTGCAATGGTTACATACTTTAAAATGTTTTTGCACTTTCTTTGTAGTGTTAAAATATTGAAAAACTAAAAATTAACACTGATTTCAATCTTACAGTCACTCTCAACATTTTGAAGTCCAAAGCACATTCAAATCCAATCTGCTGAAGAAGTTTCAGTGTTTGTGTGAGGGAACAGCAAAGCAGGGAAACCCAACACTCCTGAATGAGATCTACACAGAGCTCTACATCACAGAGAGTGAAAGAGGAGAGATCAATAATGAACATGAGGTGAGACAGATTGAGACACAATCCAGAAGAGCAGCAACAGAGGACACACCAATCAAATGCAATGACATCTTCAAACCTTTACCTGGACAAGACAAACCCATCAGAACTGTGCTGACAAAGGGAGTCGCTGGCATTGGAAAAACAGTCTCTGTACAGAAGTTCATTCTGGACTGGGCTGAAGGGAAAGCCAATCAGGACGTCCACCTCATATTTCCACTTCCTTTCAGAGAACTCAATTTGATGAAGGACAAAAAACTCAGTCTTTCAGATCTGCTTCAGATTTTCTTCACTGAAACAAAAGAAATGGAAATATCCAGAGATGAATTTAAAGTTTTCTTCATCTTTGATGGTCTGGATGAGTGTCGTCTGTCTTTTGATTTTCAGAGCAATGTGAGATTGTGTGATGTCACTGAATCAGCCTCAGTGGATGTGCTGCTGACAAACCTCATCAAGGGGAATCTGCTTCCCTCTGGTCTCATCTGGATCACCTCCAGACCAGCAGCAGCTGATCTCATCCCCTCTGAGTGTGTTGATCGAGTGACGGAGGTACGAGGATTCAATGACCCACAGAAGGAGGAATACTTCAGGAAGAGAATCAGAGATCAGAGTCTGGCCAATAGAATCATCACACACCTGAAGTCATCAAGGAGCCTCTTCATCATGTGTCACATCCCAGTGTTCTGCTGGATTTCAGCCACTGTTCTAGAGACAATGTTGAGTGAAGCAGAGAGTGGAGAGTTCCCCAAGACTCTGACTCAAATGTACACACACTTCCTGATCATTCAGACAAACATCAAACATGAGAAGGACTATGAGAAGAAAAGTAAAGACAGAGACATGATCCTCAAACTGGGGAAACTGGCTTTTGAGCAGCTTGTGAAAGGCAATCTGATCTTCTATGAGGAAGACCTGAGAGAGTGTGACATTGATGTGACAGAAGCATCAGTGTACTCAGGATTGTGCACTCAGATCTTCAGAGAGGAGTTTGGGTTGTATCAGGGGAAAGTGTTCTGCTTTGTTCATCTGAGCATTCAGGAACATCTAGCAGCTCTATATGTGCACCTCTCCTTTACAAACAACAACATAAATGTGTTTAAACAAATCACCAAACAAAGTCTGTTCTCTGAAGTTTTTGACTTTTTTAAACAGTTCATTCAACAGGTTTCTATGTTTGACCTGCATCAGAGAGCTGTGAATGAGACTTTACAGAGTAAGAATGGACATCTGGACCTTTTCCTACGTTTTCTTCTGGGTCTCTTATTGGAGTCTAATCACACTCTCTTACAAGAATTACCGACACAGACAGGAAGCTGCTCCTACAACAAAGAGGAAACAGTGAAATACATCAAGCAGAAGATCAGGGAGAATCACTCTCCAGAGAAATCCATCAATCTGTTTCACTGTCTGAATGAACTGGGTGATGATTCACTTGTGAAGGAGATCCAAGATTATCTGAAATCTGGAAAAATAAGAGAGACAAAACTCTCCTCTTCACAGTGGTCAGCTGTAGTGTTTGTGTTGTTGACCTCAGAGCAGAAGATGGATGTGTTTGATCTGAAACAGTTTAAAGGAGCACAAAATAAAGCAAATGAAGTTCTTCAGTATCTGCTGCCTGTGATTAAAGAATCCAAATCAGTTCAGTAAGTAACACTCACAATAATCACAACATTTTTAAAACATCATTGTAAAAATTCTGGGAGTCCCAAGAAGTGTGTGTGTCACCTGGTCACTAGCAGGTGAGGAAATTTTTTCATGGACAGACAAACATACAGCAGCTGAAGTGAGAGGGAAGTATAGCTGTTCAGAAAAAGTGATGCAATTTATTTTTAATGAGTGGACACAATCCTTAAAAACTGCAGCAAACTGCTTTCAACAATACTTCATAACAGGCTTCTGTAACAACATCCTCTTTGTAGAGCTGGTCATGGGCAATTTTTTTTTCAATTCTTTTTTTAAAGTTGAAAGAACATGTTAAAACACAACAGTTATTGCAAACATTTAATTCATGAAATTCTGTCTTGCTGGCTGCTTAAAGCAAATTGATTTAGTCATTATTATGTTCACTACTGCAAATATTTGAGTAACAATCATAAACAGATAATTGAATAATTGCTCAAAATCTTTAGAGATCAGAGTACAGTGTACTCTGTTTTCGCACTGTAAAGTCAACCTTTTCACTGCACATGACAAACGATCTCCGATAGATCGGAAGTCATTCATTTCCTATGGAGAGGAAATTTTCGGATCCTATTTGAGCTTTGCATGCGTTAAAAAAATTTGAACTCTAGCGACTAGACCATATGCCCCCCGACCGGATGTGTTGTATGTGCGTGAGGTGAGAATTATTAATACTTTTTTGTTTAACTTTATCATAAACACTTAATACTTGTAACAAAATCACTCACAGTAATGTAATTCTTATCTTAGGTAAAACGTTGATTCTCCCTTTGACTAAAAGCCATTGTGAGCAAACTGACAGTTCATCACGACCGCCACTAGGGGGATACGAAAGTCAGACATGAATGTCGGAGACAGTGAAAAGGCGGCTTAAGATTTGGGCTGTTTTTCCATTAATGTTTGTTTTAGACTGTAACAGTACAAATGTCAGGCAAGGAGGAGGCGGGAACCAGCTGAACAGTAAACATAAACTTTCAATGATTTTAAAACAAACATAAACAGACACACATGGCAGCTGCCTGTGGCTCCCTCCTCGGCTGATTAGCCACCCTCCTCCTCACATAGACATATTCAATAATAAGGTATACTACTTCAAATGAGCACTTCAAAATACTGTGAAAATCTCTAGATAACCTATTAACTAAATTGTTTAGATTTTTCTGAATGCACTGTAGCATTTCCATCAAATTAACATTCCCAACTCTTACAGTAATAAGAAGACAAACCAAATTATTAGGAAACTCTGAAATTCATGTTTCATTTTCAATTACACTTTTCCTTCAAAATGTCACCATTATTGTTACTTGTTCATATACGATGAAAATAACCCATAATAAATTAGATAAATTCAGATTCAGACTTTTGAAAGCCACCATGTCTCTTTGAATCGTATATGGTTTGATCTTTGCAAAGTTACTTTCTTTGTGATCATTTAATTTAAAAAGAACAAAACAAGTAACTAAATCTTGTAATTAAGAACAAGTTTATTTATCTTTCAACCCATTTTGTAATTCAATACAATATGTGATAATACCATGTACTGTGACAAATGCTTCAGCAATTATCATGATAAGAACATTTATATACCATCACATCCCTAGTTTGTTTATTTGTAGGTTTTTACTGTCTGTAAGATTATATTTTTAATTGCAGCTTGTGTCAGTACATATCTCGTCTTTTTTTATCTTACTGCAGCTTGAGTGATTGTGATGTCACAGATGAAGGTTGTGCTGCTCTGACTTCAGATCTGAGATAAAACCAAAGATACTTAAGATCATCTCAGAATTACATGATCTGATATTCTGACAGAAATATTTTTAAATAGTGCATAACTGCAACAATTCTTACAATAATATAGAGTTATGTGTGAACTATGTGTGTCACGTGTTATTAGGAAATACTATAGAAACTGATCTAGTCCAAATGTAAATCCAAAAAACATCATCCAATAAACGATCATAAGATCAGAGAAGTCCAGAAGTTCAGTAGAGAAACAAACAAATCTAAATCAAGAACCAGAATCAGAGAACAGAGAAACCAGACAGAAAAGTCACAATTGATTCATTTACAGTATTTAAAATAAACCACATTAGATAAAATGAAGAATTACGAAGAAAACAAAATCATGAAGAAAGAGAAGGAAAAACATAAAACAAATTATTTTGTGTCTGATATTTAAAAAGATATCTGATTTTATTAATCTTTGTTTTGATTGAATTAAAGCTTTTTCATCATCAGTAAAGATGGTTGATTAAGTATTAGCTAGATTCATATTTAGATATTTTTGTATCATATTGAATTGTGTTTCTTTACACATTTGAAACACAAACACACATCAATTTGAAGAAAAAAAATATTAAATAGACACAGAAATGGTAATATTCTCCTGTTGAACTGATGTGTGTGTGTGTTGTGAACTGAGAGAGTGAAGAGTGTGTCATTGTTCTCTGCAGGTTGAGATATTGTGATGTCACAGATGAAGGTTGTGCTGCACTGACTTCAGCTCTGAGATCAAACCCCTCACACTTGAGAAAACTGGATCTGTCAAATAATAAACTAAGAGATTCAGGAGTGAAGCTGCTCTCTGATGAACTGAAGAATCCTCACTGTAAACTGGAGAAACTGGAGTAAGATTTCACAAAACTCTCAAATCCTCCTTCATTCTCTTTCTACAGTAAATAATAATGATTTAACAATAATAAGAAAAAAAAACATTGAAAACAGAGTTCTCTCGGATATCGGAAGAGAATTTTGCTTTAATTTATCAGACTGAGTCCTAATTTTACCCTAAAAATGAAATATCTGTCATTTACTCCCCCTCATGTTTGGAGAATCCTCACTGTAAACTGAAGATCATCTGAGAGTCACATGATCTGATATTCTGACAGAAATATTTTTAAATAGTGCAAAATTGCAACAATTCTTACAATAATATGGAGTTATATGTGAACTATGTGTCACGTGTTATTAGGAAATACTATAGAAACTGATCTAGTCAAAATGTAAATCCAAAAAACATCATCCAATAAACGATCATAAGATCAGAGAAGTCCAGAAGTTCAGTAGAGAAACAAACAAATCTAAATCAAGAACCAGAATCAGAGAACAGAGAAACCAGACAGAAAAGTCACAATTGATTCATTTACAGAATTTAAAATAAACCACATTAGCTAAAATGAAGAATTATGAAGAAAGCAAAACATAAAACAAATTATTTTGTGTCTGATATTTAAAAAGATATCTGATTTTATTAATCTTTGTTTTGATTGAATTAAAGCTTTTTCATCATCAGTAAAGATGGTTGATTAAGTATTAGCTAGATTCATATTTAGATATTTTTGTTTCATATTGAATTGATGTGTTTCTTTACACATTTGAAACACAAACACACATAAATGTGAAAAAATATTAAATGGACACAGATATGGTAATATTCTCCTGTTGAACTGATGTGTGTGTTGTGAACAGAGAATGAAGAGTGTGTCATTGTTCTCTGCAGGTTGTATAATTGTGATGTCACAGATGAAGGTTGTGCTGCTCTGACTTCAGCTCTGAGATCAAACCCCTCACACCTGAAAGAACTGAATCTGACATATAATAAATTAAGAGATTCAGGAGTGAAGCTGCTCTCTGATGAACTGAAGAATCCTCACTGTAAACTGGAGATACTGGAGTAAGATTTCACAAAACTCTCAAATCCTCCTTCATTCTCTTTCTACAGTAAATAACAATGATTTAACAATAATGAGAAAAGAAACATTGAAAACAGAGTTCTCTCAGATAACGGAAGAGAACGTTGCTTTAACACTTCAGATTGAGTCTTAGGGAGCTTTCACACTGTGCCTTGCGCCCTGACTGCCGGCGGTTCATCCCCGCCTTCCTCAACCTGGGAGCAGACAGGAGGGGGAACAAAAAAAATAGGTGAGGGAAAGGCTAACACGGAGCGAGAGAGGAGAGAGAGAAAAAGAAACTCACCAGTTCTCTGATGCGCCATCGCGTGGTCCTCGATCACTCCTCCACCCTCTCAGGTGGACGGCAGCCGCTCCTCCCCGGGGTGGACGGAGTCAGACCGGAGTCAGACCTCCGACCCCCAGCAGACAGAACACCCCTCCGCGTTCCCGGCAACCTGTGGGGACACTCCTCCACCCCTGGCAGCGGCCGTACCGCTCCAGGCAGTCGGGGAGTTGCTTCCCTTCTCCCCTCGTGGACGGCGGTCTTCTCTCGACCCCTTGCGTTTCTGGGGGACAGCAGGGCACTCCTCCACCACTGGCAGCAGCTCCATCGCTCCAGGTGCTCGGGGAGTCCAGTCCCCACTTGCCTCGCGGACGGCAGCCGTTCCCCGCGTCCGGGTGGTCGGGCTACTCCGTCCCCCAGCAGATGGCAGCGGCGCTCCCCTGGGTGGACGGCAGTGTCGAGGACTCTGCGACGGGCATCCCTCCTCCTTTCCGGGTTTTGGCACCAGTGTAACACAGTTCAGTGGAATGGAGGAGGCGGGAACCGGCTTAACAGTATAAATAATATTTTAATGATCAACTTAACCAAAAACACACAAACATAACCACACACAGGGCAGCTGCCTGTAATTTTCTCTCTCTTGAACTGTCATCTCTGGCCGCCTTTATCCCTCACGTGCCCCATCAGGCTGATTGGGGACCGGGCGTGTGTCGTTCCAGCCCGGCCCCGCCCTCCTCCGCTCTACACATTACTTTTTGGGAATTTCAGGAATGTGTGGATCCTCGTGTGTTGTCAAAACTAATAATGTCGTCATCGGCTAAAACGCACGCGCAGGTTACTTTACTTCCTGAACAAGTGCGCACCCGAGTCTGAGTTGCTTTCACATTCACGTGAATCGTGCTACAGTTCCATTGCAACCGAACTCAGACCACCTCCTACAGGTAGTTTCGGGTTTGGTACCGCGGTGCGTGTGACAGCTTTCACATTACCAATTTTTCATGCGAACCGTGCTCTTTCGAACTAAACTGCCAGTGTGAAAGCACCCTTAATTTTACCCTAAAAAATGAAAAATCTGTAATCATTTACTCCCCCTCATGTTTGGAGAATCCTCACTGTAAACTGAAGATCATCTGAGAGTCACATGAGCTGATATTCTGACATAGGGCTGAAACGATTAGTCGACGTTATCGTCAACATCGTCAATAAAAAATTGTCGACCAAAATGTTTGTTGTCGAATATTCGTTTTCTCTCATTTAACATGAGATCATATGAAACTCTAATGATGACGTGTGAGAGGAACACTTCAGCTCGAGTGCATGATAGAGGAGAGGAAGAAAACAGCTCGCAGTCCGGACACATTACAAACTTTCCAAACAGCTTTAGGTGATGTAGATCGCAAAATATGAGGGAATTATACAAAAATACGATGTAAGTAAATACAGAAGCAGTGTCATAATGAAATAAAGCAGAGGTGGAGCTTGCGTTCCGCTGAAGATAAACTTGCATGTCAGAGCGTTTTTAAAGACACGTGATTTTTTCCCCCAAACCACTTAAACACAAACCACGCCCCGCAGTCATGACTAAACCCTCAGGAACATTTTCATTGGTCATCTCAATCACGGTGCTGATTGGCCACACACAGTGTTAATCTCATCAATGAAATCACTGATGAAAATGTTTGACGACAAAGGTTTTTTACTTTGTCAACAATAATGAAGCAAGGCGAAAATGTGGCAAGATAAAAATGATACTGCAAAATATAAACAGAAGAAGAAACATCTTGAGAATCTGTATATAGAAGAAGATATTAGACATGGATTCATATAATACATTAATTCTCCGCTTGAGCTGCTGAGTTGAACGCGCTGAACACCGACATAATGAACCGCTTCAAAACGGGGTAAAAACCTCATTCAAACACATCTTATTTATACAAGAGATTAATCACTTTATCCCTAACATACTGTTTATGTAATATAACAACTTACATCTGCACAGAGAAGTAAATGTACAGATGAACTTGAACTAAACGATGTGCTAGTCAGAACATGCGTAATTTGTGTTGCGTAACTTGCGTTGTGAATACACTGTTTCCGTAAGAAACACGCTACACGCAATGTAATATTAACTTTTAAAACTTTTAAAAAGTATCTGATACTTCAGTCTGTTCATGATTATTTCAGGAGCTCAGGTTTTTCTCAACAAGGACAGCATGTATATTTGATACGTGATTACATTAGAAAATGTTTAGAATTTCTCTAAATGTTTTAATATTTAAAGTTTAGTCTGATACAGCTTGACACTTTGTCCGTTTTGCACGTCATCATCAACTAAAAGATTTTTTTTATTTATTTTTTTTATTATTGTTTATTTTTTTCATTATTGAATACACAAAATAAAACAACAACAGAAAACAGGGGCTTAACACTGAGAAACTTGAACTTATGGAGGAAAAAAACTCCATCCATAAGTTTATTGCCAACACAATAAAACGTTTTTTTTATTTATTATTTTTTTTTTTTTTAAAGTTATTATTTTTTTGGTTCTTTAACTAGTCAGGTTAGACATTCACATTGGCCGCCTCTCTTCTGCGAGACACAGCTGCGGCTCTGCACAGAAAATAAAGTTTTGTATTTATTTTTAAGAATCTTTAGAGATTTTTAAATGGAAAATAAGACAAAACACTTGATAACAATAAGATATTTTTACTGAATTAAACTTAAAGGAATATTCCGGGTTCAATTTAAGTTAAGCTCAGTCGACAGCGTTTGTCACATAATGATGATTACCGCACAAATTTATTTTGACTCGTCGCTCCTTTTCTTTAAAAAAATACAAATCTTGGTTCCAATCAGGCACTTACAATGGAAGTGAATGGGGCCAATTTTTGAATGTTAAAATACTCACTGTTTTAAAAGTATAACCACAAGACATAAAGGATATGAGTGTAAACATGATTTTAGAGTTACTTCTGTGTAAAGTTATAGCCAATCTTACAACTTTGTTACCATGATGATGTAATGTCAACAAACCCTAAAATGACTGTAAAAATTATTATTTAAACAACTTTACATCTCAAATAATACACAAGTTTTAACAGAAGAATTAATGTAAGTGCTTTTATAAAATTATAAGCTTCACACTTCTGGATTTAAATCCTCCAAAAATTGGCCCCATTCACTTCCATTGTAAGTGCCTCACTGTAACTGCGAGTTTTGAATTGGTTTAAGAAGATGAGGCACAAGTCAAAATGAATTTGTGGTAATCAACATAATGCCACAAATGCTGTTGATTGAGCTTAATATTAGTGGAATATTCCTTTAAAGGGATAGTTCACCAAAACATTTATGTTCTCTCATCATTTACTCACCCTCATGCCATTCCAGATGTGAATGACTTTCTTTCTTCTGCTGAACACAAATGAAGATTTTTAGAAGAATATTTCAGCTCTGTAGGTTCATACAATGCAAGTGAATGGTGATCAGATCTTTGAAGCTCCAGAAAGCACACAAAGTCAGAATAAAATTAACTCCAGTGGATTAATTAATGTGTTCTGAAGTGAAACGCTAGGTGTGTTTAAGAAATAGATCATTATTTAAAACTGTTTAACTAATATTTCACTTCCGCCCAGCTCGCTCATGAGGGTCGAGTACACAAAGACTCTCAAGTGACGTAAGCGAGTTGGAAAGTTTAAGAACTGACACATGAAATATTTTAAATACGGAAGCGCTGTGTTGTTTACAACAGAGGAGGAATGTTATACAGAAGCTGAATTGGTTTTGCTATGGATTTGTATTTGTATCTGTTTCTTTTTTAAATGGTGCTTGTGTGTGCTGATCCTCAACCTACTGAAAAACATTAGATTACATCTGCGGGTATCATCGCAAGAGGAAAGACTAACTTTACACAGATTCACTATCAATGATCCTGAGCTGCTCGCTGACTCAAAACACACATTGAGTCACTCAAAATATTGAGGGTGTGCAGTGAACATTTTTTACCCTGCCAATTTCAGACCAGCCGAGAGATCCGACGATATCGACATGCCAATGTGCTTACGTCACGTGAGAGGCAGCTTGAACTCGATCCTCTCGTGAACGTGCATACCACAGCTGGTCGGAAGTGAACATTTTTTGTAAAAAAGTTTTAAATATGATCTATTTCTTACACACACACAGCGTTTCACTCCAGAAGACAATTAATCCACTGGAGTCGAACAGACTTTTATGATGGCTATATGTGCTTTTTGGAGCTTCAAAATTTGGCACCCACTTACTCTCATTTTATGGTCCTACAGAGCTGAAATATTCTTCTAAAAATCTTAATTTGTGTTCTGAAGAACAAAGAAGGTCATACTCATCTGGGATGGCATGAGGGTGAGTAAATGATGAGAGAATTTTCAGTTACCATTCACTTTCTTTACATCTTTATTTCCATACAATGAAAGTGAATTGTGACTGAGGCTGTTATTCTGCCTAACATCTCCTTTTTTATTCCACTGATGAAAGAAAGACATATAGGTTTGGAACAACACAATGGTGAATAAACAGGGATGGACTGGCCATTGGGTACAACGGGTGGGCCGGTAAAAATGCTCAAGGGGGATCTTACCCCCACCCCACCAAATCTCTGTTAAACTGATGTGTGTGTTGTGAACTGAGACAGTGAAGAGTGCGTCATTGTTCTCTGCAGGTTGAGTAATTGTGATGTCACAGATGAAGGTTGTGCTGCTCTGACTTCAGCTCTGAGATCAAACCCCTCACACTTGAGAAAACTGGATCTGTCTGGGAATAATCTAAGAGATTCAGGAGTGAAGCTGCTCTCGGATGGACTGAAGAATCCTCACTGTAAACTGGAGATACTGCTGTAAGATTTCACAAAACTCTCAAATCTTCTTTTATTGTCTTTCTGTAGTAAATAATCAATGATTTAACAATAATGAGAAAAACAACATATTGAAAAAATGTAGTTCTCTCAGATAACGGAAGAGAATGTTGCTTTAACTTATCAGATTGAGTCCTAATTTTACCCTAAAAAATGAAAAATTGGTCATTTACTCCCCCTCATGTTTGGAGAATCCTCACTGTAAACTGAAGATCGTCTGAGAGTCACATGATCTGATATTCTGACATAGGGCTGAAACGATTAGTCGACGTTATCGTCAACATCAGCAATAAAACATTGCCAACAAATATTTTCATTGTCAGAGTTGTCTGATCTCATTTAACATGAGATCATATGAAACTCTAATGATGATGTGTGAGAGGAACACTTCAGCTCGAGTGCATGATAGAGGAGAGGAAGAAAACAGCTCACAGTCCGGACACATTACAAACTTTCCAAACAGGTGATGTAGATCGCAAAATATGAGGGAATTATACAAAAATAAGATGTAAGTAAATAGAGAAGCAGTGTCGTAATGAAATAAAGCAGAGGTGGAGATTGCGTTCCGCTGAAGATAAACTTGATTTTTTCCCCCAAACCACTTAATGCAAACAGGGTAAATACCTCATTCATACGCATCTTATTTATACAAGAGATTAATCACTTTATCCCTAACATACTGTTTATGTAATATAACAACTTACATCTGCACAGAGAAGTAAATGTACAGATGAACTTGAACTAAACGATGTGCTAGTCAGAACATGCGTAATTTGTGTTGCGTAACTTGCGTTGTGAATACGCTGTTTCCGTAAGAAACACGCTACACGCAATGTAATATCCTTTCACAGAAAATTAATATGTCTCTAAATCATGAAGAATTCACAATACAGTAGTCTAACTTTTAAAAAGTAGTGAATACTTCAGTCTGTTCATGATTATTTCAGGAGCTCAGGTTTTTCACAACAAGGACAGCATGTATATTTGATACGTGATTACATTAGAAAATGTTTAGAATTTTTAATATTTAATTAAAGTTTACTCTGTTACAGTTTGACACACTTTTTGTCCGTTTTGCACGTCATCATCAACTAAAAGATGTCATTATCGTCAGAGTAAAACTGACTAAAATAAATTAATAAGACATGAAGAAATATTGACTAATTTTAAAGGACATTTTCGTCAAAAGACTAAATCAAAAACTGTGAAAAAACCACACAACGCTACACCAAGTGTGATTTTATTATTATTTTTTTTATTATTTGTTTTATTGAATACACACACACAAAAAAAACAACAGAAAACTGAAACTTATGGATGGGAAAAAAAAATCCATACATAAATTTATTGCTAACACAATACAAATATATTTTTTTTAAATCATTTTTCTGTTCTTTAATTTGTTCTTCATTCTTTAATAAAATCTTGCAAACAATATGACTTTATGACATGCAGTCCTAGCATAGAATTCATAACACGGACTTCATACGATGAAGATGAAAAAACTCGCACTGAATTCTACAAAAACCAACAAGTAATTCTGACAACAAAATGTTATTTAAAACTACCGGCAGGTGCATCTTACCGTTTGTTGACATCGGATACATTCACAATCTTTCTGAAGTCTGAACTATTCACAGGTGACTACATGATTGAGATGACCAATGAAAACGTTCCTGAGGGTTTAGTCACGACTGTGGGGAGTGGTTTGTGCTTCAGTGGTTTGGTGGGGGAATCACGTGTCTTTAAAGGAAACACCCGGCGTTATATCTTATATGCATCCTTTAAAATTCAAATAATGAGGCGGGTCATGTAAATAAGCACAAACTCCAGAACTGGCATTTCTCTGCACGGTCAGTGTCACATGAAAAACAGCACATGAGAGTTTCACGCAGGGTTCACACATCCTCCGTATCGAGACGTGAGCAGCGCGGTCAGGTTGGGCATTCACATTAGCCGCGTCTCTTCTGTGAGACACAGTTGCGGCTCTGCGCAGAAAATAAAGTTATCTCTGGGTTCCTACACCAAACATTTTCTTTCATAAGACCATAATGTAATTTTTTGAGAGGGGGTAATTGATTACTATAACAAATTTGGTCTTCATTAAATCGTTTGTACATGAGTAGAAGGACAACATTTACACCACAACGATAAATAATTTACAGATAGACCCCAGCCCACACAGTATTGGGTCCTTAATCATCTGCATTTAGTCAGAGAAAAAAACTGTGTTCCTGTGTCGAGAGTTTGCATCCAACCTGACAGCCCATAAATGATTAAATAAGTAATAACATTCAAATAACAGCATATTTTTGTTTTGTTAAAACACCTGAAACAAATCTGTTATGTAGACTATAGGACATGAAGGCATACTGTAAACTAAAACATTAACTTACCATCTGCACAAATCTGCTGAAGCTACTGTATCCCACACCTTTTCCTTTGCTAATAAATCCTTCTATAATAAATGCTGAGGATTGTACAGCACTTTGTAATTCTCAACCTCCACAATCAGTCGGGTCTCGTCCATTATGTGTTCATGCAAATCTGAATGAGGTAAATTGTGGCTTCAGTGAAAATGGCAGTCATGTGTATTTGTTTATGTTTATCAGTGAACTTGGTCGTGATCAGTTAATGTAATAAAGCCCATACATCCCTATAGCCTACATAAACAGACAAAAGCAATGCGGTTTATTTATTCATTCTTTTTAGCTAATTTGTGTTTGTTTGTATTCAGATTGTAGATTGTACTGTATTGTAGGTTTGACTTCGAAATAATTTTTATTTACTTTTGGTTATTTTCTATAATCTCCTGATTATTTTTGATTTTCTACACTCAGAGCCGCTGAGTCCAGCGTGAGCCGCGCAGCAAAAATAGGCTCAACGCCGAAACTATCCACTCACTGCCGCATCTGGGACACGTCACCTCGTGACTGTTAATATGGGTGCCGAAATGAAAAGGCGCCGCTTACGCCCCGCTCACGGAGGATGTGTGAACCCGGCGTCAAACTGATTCCGGCTGATTCTCGTCCTTCACGTGCGCTAATGGATCCTTTTCACAGATGTGTTATGACACGTTTTTGCCTTATTTAACAACATAAATGTAGAAAACTGTTTTATATTTCAAATTTATAACATTGAACTTTGTATTATATTACCATGGGGGAGTAAATTTTAAAAATCGAGTTAAGACAGCTGTTGAGTTACTGACAGAAAATTTAGCCTATTTCTCTCTTATTACTGCTGTTATCCAGCACTCTATATTTTTATCATCCTTTGAAAAGTCGTGAAATCGTATTCTTTGATATTTTCTTTAGCTGTTGGAGCAAACAGGTTAGCAAAAATTGCATTTGTTGTGTTCTCCCATTCACCGCCATTCAAGTTTACCCAACTATGATTTTACTTCCGCTCTGCAAACACAGATATGTGAAAAGGATCCATACAGTTTTGTCTTGTGACGTATTCAATAATAATATACTGTATGTGTCATGGTGTATATTTTATTGTGAAGAAATCTGCAATACGCAACTATTAAGAAGATTTTTTTTTAGTTAAAATGGATCAAAATCAAGTGAACAAAAAGGTGAATGAGTCTTAACCCATTACACACTGCAACTAAATCTTTTTTGGCTTGTTTTTAAGACTTCTTTAAAATAATGTTTATAAGAAAAATTTGTTATCGGAGAATATAATGTGGAATATAATATTTAATGCTTAAATATTTTAACATATCTAAAAATCCTTAACACAAGATACCTAAGAAACAACATATAAGATATTTAGACTTTCAGAGAATTTATCTTGAATATATAAGTGTATTTTATCTTTACTGCACTGGCAGAAGTTTAAACAAGTGAAAGAAATACACTTATATACAAAATACTCTTATATTCAAGATACGATCTCTGAAATCTTGTTTGTTGCTTCTCAGGTAAATGTTTCTAGTTTTAAGAATCTTTAGAGATTTTTCAATGGAAAATAAGACAAAACACTTGATGATAATAAGATATTTTTACTGAATTAAACTTAAAGGAATATTCCGGGTTCAATTTAAGTTAAGCTCAGTCGACAGTGTTTGTCACATAATGATGATTACCACACAAATTTATTTTGACTCGTCGCTCCTTTTCTTTAAAAAAATACAAATCTTGGTTCCAATCAGGCACTTACAATGGAAGTGAATGGGGCCAATTTTTTAATATTAAAATACTCACTGTTTTAAAGGTATAACCACAAGACATAAAGGATATGAGTGTAAACATGATTTTAGTGTCACTTCTGTGTAAAGTTATAGCCAATCTTACAACTTTGTTACCATGATGATGTAATGTCAACAAACCCTAAAAGGACTGTAAAAATTATTATTTAAACAACTTTACATCTCAAATAATACACAAGTTTTAACAGAAGAATTAATGTAAGTGCTTTTATAAAATTATAAGCTTCACACTTCTGGATTTAAATCCTCCAAAAATTGGCCCCCATTGACTTCCATTGTAAGTGCCTCACTGTAACTGCGAGTTTTGAATTGGTTTAAGAAAATGAGGGACAAGTCAAAATGAATTTGTGGTAATCAACATAATGCCACAAATGCTGTTGATTGAGCTTAATATTAGTGGAATATTCCTTTAAAGGGATAGTTCACCAAAACATTTATGTTCTCTCATCATTTATTCACCCTCATGCCATCCCAGATGTGTATGACTTTCTTTCTTCAGCAGAACACAAATGAAGATTTTTAGAAGAATATTTCAGCTCTGTTGGTTCATACAATGCAAGTGAATGGTGATCAGATCTTTGAAGCTCCAGAAAGCACAAAGTCAGAATAAAATTAACTCCAGTGGATTAATTAATGTGTTCTGAAGTGAAACGCTAGGTGTGTTTAAGAAATAGATCATTATTTAAAACTGTTTAACTAATATTTCACTTCCGCTCAGCTCGCTCATGAGGGTCGAATACACAAAGACTCTAAAGTGACGTAAGCGAGTTGGAAAGTTCAAGAAGTGACACATGAAATATTTTAAATACGGAAGCGCTGTGTTGTTTACAACAGTGGAGGAGGAATGTTATACAGAAGCTGAATTGGTTTTGCTATGGATTTGTATTTGTATCTGTTTCTTTTTTAAATGGTGCTTGTGTGTGCTGATCCTCAACCTACTGAAAAACATTAGATTACATCCACGGGTATCATCGCAAGAGGAAAGACTAACTTTTCACAGATTCACTATCAATGATTCTGAGCTGCGCGCTGACTCAAAACACACATTGAGTCACTCAAAATATTGAGGGTGTGCAGTGAACATTTTTTACCCTGCCAATTTCAGACCAGCCGAGAGATCCGACGATATCGACATGCCAATGTGCTTACATCATGTGAGAGGCAGCTTGAACTCGATCCTCTCGTGAACGTGCACACCACAGCTGGCCGGAAGTGAACATTTTTAGTTTAAAAAAAAGTTTTAAATATGATCTATTTCTTACACACACACAGCGTTTTGCTCCAGAAGATATTAATGAATCCACTGGAGTCGAACAGACTTTTATGATGGCTATATGTGCTTTTTGGAGCTTCAAAATTTGGCACCCATTTACTCTTATATTATGGTCCTACAGAGCTGAAATATTCTTCTAAAAATCTTTGTTTGTGTTCTGAAGAACAAATAAGGTCATTCACATCTGGGATGGCATGAGGGTGAGTAAATGATGAGAGGATTTTCAGTTAACATTCACTTTCTTTATTACCCCCACCCCACCAAATCTCTGTTAAACTGATGTGTTTGTTGTGAACTGAGAGAGTGAAGAGTGTGTCATTGTTCTCTGCAGGTTAGAAAATTGTGATGTCACAGATGAAGGTTGTGCTGCTCTGACTTCAGCTCTGAGATCAAACCCCTCACACCTGAAAGAACTGTATCTGTCTGTGAATAAACTGAGAGATTCAGGAGTGAAGCTGCTCTCTGACGAACTGAAGAATCCTCACTGTAAACTGGAGATACTGCTGTAAGATTTCACAAAACTCTCAAATCCTCCTTCATTCTCCTTCTGTAGTAAATAATCAATGATTTAACAATAATGGGGAAAAAAACATATTGAAAACAGAGTTCTCTCAGATAACTGAATATAATGTTGCTTTAACTTTTCAGATTGAGTCCTAATTTTACCCTAAAAAATGAAAAATCTGTAATTTATTCACCCTCATGCAGGGGTGGAAAGAGTACTGAAAAATAATACTCAAGTAAAAGTGCTGTTACTTAAAAAATGTAGTTTGAGTAAAAGTACCCGTCCTAAAAACTACTCATGTAAGTGTAAAAGAGTAGCTCATTTAAAAGTACTCATGAGTAGTGAGTATTGAGTACTGAGTTGCGAAAGCTATGCCCCTTTATAATAAAAACTCTATGCTGCAATTTAAAAATGTAGCACACATACCGTAATTTACATTTCCTTTTTTTGGCTGTTTGCCAGAAAGAATAAAAAATATAGGTATTTTATAGGTGTTTGTGACTGACAACTTTTAAAATACATCACTTATCTATAGCCTAGTTTCCATCCACTTTTCGCACTATTTTGTTATCGACAAAGTGAAAATGCGTAAAAAACAAATTGCAAAATTTGCTGTCTTCTGCCCGTTTCCATTCAAATGGCCTTTTATCTATAAAAATGGTGTGCGTGATGACGTCATGCCTAAAAAAAAAAACGCTTTGTCGCATAAGTTTTGGTTTATCGCAAAAGAAAGCCCTTAAGCCGTTTCCATACAGAAATGTATTTATCGCTAATTTGCCTCCCAGATGTCCCTAATTTTTTTCCTCCAAAGTTTTGGTAAAATGGGGAGAATTACTGACACAATTCATTGAAATTAACCAGCTAACTGTCATTTTAATTTCACAAATAAATGCAATCAGAAGATGAGGAATTGCAATCAAAAGGGAGCAGTTGCCCTCCTGATAGGACTGTAATATCGGTCAAAAGCTCATTTTCTGAAAGTTTACTCAGCATTGGACAAATAGTTTTGATAGTCTTGAAAAAAGTGCAGAACATTCAGAGAATGTCATTCAGCCGATTTGTTTTTTCGTCTGCAGAACAGGGTGTGGCTAATTTAATTTAAATTTAATTTAAGGCATATATAGGTCTAAAAATATTTTTAAAAAAAACATTTGTTTGGTCATTTATTTTTTTAATTTAATGCTTTTTTCATTTGGTAATTTATTTTATTTAATTCAGGGAATTTTACCAGCATTTTTGTTTTAAAGTATAAACATTAATTTAATAGAATTGGGCTGTTAGTGTTCCAAAAAAGCGCACTGAAGCTTTTCTCCTAGTGTTGTGTATTTATTTTTTATTTAAAACATCTTTGTGCACAGAAATTATATGTTTTTTTGTATTGTGGGCTAATTCCGTGACTTCCGTCTATTATTTTGAATGGTGTGGAAAAGCAACTTTAATAAATAAACGGATGTCTACCATGATTTAATTAATCACAAACAGTGGCCATTCATTTGTTCTCCGTGCACTTGTCGATGTGCATGATACGAGATATTTGTGTTGGCAATCCTGGAAGTGTTATGTTTGCAGTGATCGGATCTATATGCTGTTGAGATCAATCCATAATCACGTACAATAAATTGGCTTTCAAGGATGTATACTGTCGTCATGATTAACACAGGCTAATGACTGGGGTAAATTCTGTCATATGACACTACATTTTTGCGTTAATGCCAATTTTCTCGACAAAAAGTGTTTCCAGACCAGTTTTTCGTGACATTTGATGTATCGACATAGAGTTTATGCGCTAGAGTTAAACGGAAAAATATTATGTCGGCACTTGTGAAATTTTAGCGATAATTTGCGTTTCCATCAGCTTTATTTTGATGCGCTAAAACTTTTTTCGCAAAAAATCCTTGGATGGAAACTTAGTTTATGATACTGTAAACACTACATGAATCTGATTTTAAAAACTAAATAAAAGGGCGACATGATTACAGAAATGAGAAAATGAAAAAGTTATTTTCAATATCGTAATGTATGAAACAATTACATTAAAATAAATTTATGTGTAGGGTCTAAATTTCCCTTAATGCCGACTAAGAGAGTTATTGTTGTGCATAAAATGGTCAAAACAATGCAAGGAATGCAAAAAAAAAAAAAAAAAAACTAAAATGCAGGGTCACTTGGCACTTCTTGTCCCTCACAATAGAGGTGGTAGAGCAGGTGTTTGGTACAGGGGCCACATCGGTCTTTAAACGAATAATTCACACGAAAATGAAAATTCTCTCATCATTTAGTCGCCCTTATGCCATCCCGGATGTGTATGACTTCAGCAGAACACAAATGAAGATTTTTAAAAGAATATTTCAGCTCTTTTGGTCCATACAATGCAAGTGAATGGGTGCCAAAATTTTGAAGCTCCAAAAATCACAAGTCAGCATAAAAGTTGCCTAATCCATGTGCCTTCAGTGGTTAAATGCCTGTCTTCAGAAGAGATATGATAGGTTGGGTGAGAAACAGATCAATATTTAAGTAAATTTTTACTATAAATTCTCCTCCCTGCTCAGTCAATCTCCACTTTAACTTTCACTTCCATCTTCTTTTGTTTTTGGTGATTCACATTCTTCATGCATATCGCCCCCTACTGGGCAGAGAGAAGAATTTCTAGCAAGACTTAAATATTGATCTGTTTCTCACCCACACCTATCATATAACTTCTGAAGTCATGGATTAAACCACTGGAGTCATATGGATTACTTTTATGATGCTTTTATGTGCTTTTTGGAGGGTCAAAATTTTGGCATCCATTCACTTGTATTGTATGGACCTACAGAGCTGAAATATTCTTCTAAAAAAATGTATTTGTGTTCTTCTGAAGACAGAAAGTCATACACACCTGGGATGGCATGAGGGTGAGTAAATAATAAGAACATTTTCATTTTTGAGTGAACTATTTCTTTAAATAGCACATGCGGGGGGGACATTGTCCTCCTTTTGAGACACAATGTTCAACATTGATTTAGTTCTTGTATCTTTTAAGCCAAGAAATAGTTGTGTTCTCATTCTAATGCATGTTGCATAACTTTCTGAAGTTTGTGACTGATGGAATATTCTGCTGAAGTATTGCTCCACAAATGTTGATCTTTATAAAGGCTAAGCATAATTATAAATTATTTGATCATCTCTACTTTCCTGGTAATTTATCATACAAATTAACACACTCTCTACATTAGGGGTTGGTATTATTAAAAAACTAACAATGTTATTAAAAAATATTATTATTAAAAATATCACTGTTTTATTCTATTACATTAATACTTTTAAAGCTACTCAAGTTATTCAGCCAAAAGTAGTGAGTGGTTTTCTCCTTTCCTTGTTATTGTTGTTTGATTAATAGCCTTTATATGACATAGCCTACTAGACAGTGCTCAATTCGGTTACATGTACACTTCAAGTCCAACGTTTTGATGCAAATACGATTTTTGTCCCACTGTTTACGTTCACCTTAGACCAAACCGACTGCGTTTACATTAATGCCTCATCAAGATGGGCATTGGCGGAATTATGACGTGTATTTGACCATTTAGGTGAGTTCCCCCATTAATGCACAAACATTTTCCATCTGTCAATCAAACAGCACGCAGCTACTGATGCCAGGAAATAAAAAGTCAATCTTTTATATTTCATCTAGATCAACCAACCAGTGGTTGTCTTGCTATCTTGATCGATTAAATGAACACCCCTGGTCTAGATGTAGAACATAGACCAAGTATAGAAAATTACTCAAAAGTTTATCATCGATATTGAGGACATTCTCTCTCTCTCTCTCTCTCTCTCTCTCTTCAGATAAACTTCAAGATTGTTTTATCGCCCAGGCCTTTTGATAACATTGCATTAATCTCTCACATCAACCCAATAATCTCTGTGATAGTTAAATTACAGTCTACATTATAGACACCGAATTTAATAAGCAGAAATCTGAAATTTACCTCGATATGTTTCTTCAAATTAGTGGCAGGATTAATGCTGATATCTGGCCTGAGCAAGTTAAACTCACATGACACGATCAAGCAATTGGCCTTTTTTACTGCGAAAATCCCTTTCAGTTGCTGCCGTGATGTTCAGGTGTTGAACTGTGTTTGATGCATCCTCCACACCCGTTGGCGCCAGATCTGCAGCTGCCGTTCAAGTTTTTATGTGTGATTTGATTTGATGGGAGTCACAGACTCTCTCTAGCCAATCACGTTGATAGATAAAAATAAAGTCAGGACAGGGATGTAGCGAACACAGACGGTGGGAAAACAGCGTATTAAAAGTACAGTTACAGCACTTCATATGTACTCAAAAGTAAAATTCTAACATTTTTAAACTACTTAAAGTACAATTCCTGGGAAAAACTACTTAATTACAGTAACATGAGTATTTGTAATTCGTTACTTGACACCCCTGCCCTCATGTTTGGAGAATCCTCACTGTAAACTGAAGATCGTCTGAGAGTCACATGATCTGATATTCTGACATACGGCAATAAAAAACTGACGATACAAATTTTTGTTGTCGAATATTCGTTTGATCTCATTTAACATGAGATCATATGAAACATTAATGATGATGTGTGAGAGAAACACTTCAGCTCGAGTGCATGATAGAGGAGAGGAAGAAAACAGCTCACAGTCCGGACACATTACAAACTTTCCAAACAGCTTTAGGTGATGTAGATCGCAAAATTTGAGGGAATTATACAAAAATGCAATATAAGTAAATACAGAAGCATTGTCGTAATGAAATAAAGCAGAGGTGGAGATTGCGTTCCGCTGAAGATAAACTTGCATGTCAGATAGTGATGTCCAGTTCGTGAATGAATCGTTCTTTTGAACCGGTTCTTTTTAGTGAACGAGTTGAACCAGTTCACCAAATCGAACTGAATCGTTTGAAACAGTTTGCATCGAGTCAACACTGATCCACGAGTTACTCTATCTTAACCTGTCTCTTGGATGTGCCTGCCACTCCGAATCAAAATGAGCCAATAACCGGGAGTAATATGATCATAGAACTGGTGATATCTGCTTTTGCCAACTCTTCTTTGCAATTAACTGCTCCAACTAGTTCACAAATTGGACTGAACGCTCGGGTCGCAACAGTTCTCGAGTCAACAGTACTCTGAACTGAGAATCGCCTCTTTCGGAGGTGTCTGACATACTGAGAACCGATGAGGTGTGACATCGAGCATGTTTGTGATTTAAGTGGCGAAATTTCTGTTTCTGATGTATTTTGCTGAACAACAGAAAGTGTAACAAATAAAACATACTGGAAATATGTTTATGACTTGATTGTATTACCGTTTTATCAACGTATGAAGATGATTCAGTCTACAGTTCTCGAGTCAACAGTACACTGATCCGAGGACAGCAGATCTCGAGTCAGCAGTACATTGAGTTGATCACAGCAGTTTGCAAGTCACCAGTACACTGAACTGAGAATTGCCTCTTTCGGACATAATTCTGAGGAGTTCTCGGTGAGAACTGCTGATCAGTGAGCAGCTGATGAGCATGCGTGAACCGAGGACTTGAATGAGGGGCTGAAAAGTTTCAGTCGAGAGATGTAAACAAATTTTTCTGTAGAGTATTGCGCATGCAGATTATATCTGAAGTTGTGATTAGCTGCATCATGATTTCTGTAAAAAAGCGTGAGTTGATTATGAATAGTTTAATCACTTTATATGCTTTAGGCATGTGTAGAACATCCACGTTTGTATATCAGTGTCAGTATTGGGTGCTTTAGGTGCAAAACGTTAATGTAGGATGTGTTGTAAGATCACTGAATGAAACACTGATGACAATAAACATGCTTATTATAACTTAATCAAATCAAATTCAATAGTCAGCAATATGCACTTACATATGGCTTTATTGAAAGTGTTTGTGAGTGTATTCTACGACGCCGGCGTATTAGCATTATGTATAGTGACACATAATGAACTGGTGAATCGGGTTTTCGAACCGGTTCATTGAAACGAACTGTCCGAAAGAACCGGTTCGAGGAAAAGAATCGGACTTCCCATTACTAATGTCAGACCTTTTTTAAAGGTGTGGGGTTTTTTTTTTTCCCCAAACCACTTAAACGCAAACCACGCCCGGCAGTCATGACTAAACCCTCAGGAACATTTTCATTGGTCATCTCAGTCACAGTGCTGATTGGCCACACACAGTGTTAATCTCATCAATGAAATCACTGACGAAAATGGCACAACATTTTAGTAAAGCATATTGTTGACGAAAATGTGGCAAGATAAAAATGATACTGTAAAATATAAACAGAAGAAGAAACATCTTGAGAATCTGTATATAGAAGAAGATATTAGACATGGATTCATATAATACATTAATTCTCCGCTTGAGCTGCTGAGTTGAACGCGCTGAACACCGACATAATGAACCGCTTCAAAACGGGGTAAAAACCTCATTCAAACACATCTTATTTATTGAATACGCAAAAAAAAAGAAACAACAACAACAGAAAAGAGGGGCTTAACACTGAGAAACTGAAACTTATGGATGGAAAAAAAAACTCCATACATAAATTTATTGCTAACACAATACAAATATATTTTTTTTAAATCATTTTTCTGTTCTTTAATTTGTTCTTCATTCTTTAATAAAATCTTGCAAACAGTATGACTTTATAACATGCAGTCCTAGCCTAGAATTCATAACACAGACTTCATACGATGAAGATGGAAAAAAAAAAAACTCACACTGAATTCTACAAAAACCAAAAAGTAATTCTGACAACAAAATGTTATTTAAAACTACCGGCAGGTGCATCTTACCATTTGTCGACATCACATACATTCACAATCTTTCTGAAATCTGAACTATTCACAGGTGACTACATGATTGAGATGACCAATGAAAACGTTCCTGAGGGTTTAGTCACGACTGTGGGGAGTGGTTTGTGCTTCAGTGGTTTGGGGGGGAAAATCACACGTCTTTAAAGGATACATCCCGGCGTTATATATTTAATTTATCCTTAAAATTCAAATAATGAGGCGGGTCATGTATATAAGCACAAACTGTAGAACTGGCATTTTTCTGCATGGTCTGTGCCGCTTCTGTGAGTCGCATGAAAAACAGCACATGAGAGTTTCACGCCGGGTTCACACATCCTCCGTATCGAGACATGAGCAGGCGGTCAGGTTGGGCATTCACATTGGCTGCGTCTCTTCTGTCAGACACAGTTGCGGCTCTGTGCAGAAAATAAAGTTATCTCTGGGTTCCTACACCAAACATTTTCTTTCATAAGACCATAACGTAATTTTTTGAGAGGGGGTAATTGATTACTATAACAAATTTGGTCTTCATTAAATCATTTGTACATGAGTAGAAGGACAACATTTACAACACAATGATAAATAATTTACAGATAGACCCCAGCCCACACAGTATTGGGTCCTTAATCGTCTGCATTTAGTCAGAGAAAAAAAAACTGTTTTCCTGCGTCGAGAGTTTGCATCCAGCCCGACAGCCCATAAATGATTAAATAAGTAATAACATTCAAATAACGGCATTTTTTTGTTGTTAAAACACCAGAAAAGGAAAAAAAAAAAACGTGTTATGTAGACTATAGGACATGAAGACATACTGTAAACTAAAATATTAACTTACTATCTGCACAAATCTGCTGAAGCTACTGTATCCCACACCTTTTCCTTTGCTAATAAATCCTTCTATAATAAATGCTGAGGATTGTACAGCACTTTGTAATTCTCAACCTCCACAATCAGTCGGGTCTCGTCCATTATGTGTCCATGCAAATCTGAATGAGGTCAATTGTTGCTTCAATGAAAACGTCAGTCATGTGTATTTGTTTATATTTATCAGCGAACTTGGTCATGATCAGTTAATGTAATAAAGCCCATACATCCCTATAGCCTACATAAACAGCCAAAAGCAATGCAATTTATTCTTTTTATTTATTTTTAGCTTGTATTCTGATTGTACAGTATTGTAGTTTTTTTTTTATTTGCTTTTGGTTATTTTCTATAATCTCCTGATTATTTTTTATTTTCTACACTCGAGCCGCTGAGTCCAGCGTGAGTCGCACGGCAAAAATAGGCTCAACGCTGAAACTATCCGCTCACTGCCACATCTGGGACGTGTCACCTCGTGACTGTTAATATGGGCGCCGAAATGAAAAGGCGCCGCTTACGCCCCGCTCACGGAGGATGTGTGAACCCGGCGTCAAACTGATCCCGGCTGATTCTCGTCCCTCCTGTGCGCTAATGGACCCATTTTCACAGATGTGTTATGACACGTTTCTGCCTTATTTAACAACAACAATGCAAATGTAGAAATCTTTTTTTATATTTCCAATTTTATAATTAAAAATATTTGGTGTGAATTTATAACATTGAACTTTGTATTATATTACCCTGGAATATGTTTTAAAAATCGAGATACCACAGCTGTGATGAGACTTCTAACAGCTGTTGAGTGACAGAAAATTTAGCCTATTTCTCTCTTATTATTGCTGTTATCCAGCGCTCTATATTTTTATCTTCCTTTGAAAAGTCGTGAAAGTGTATAATAATATACTGTATGTGTCATGGTGTATATCTTATTGTGAAGAAATCAGTGATACACAACTATCATGAACATTTTTTGTGAGTTAAAATGGATCAAAATCAAGTGAACAAAATGGTGAACGAGTCTTAACCCATTACACACTGCAACTAAATCTTTTTTGGCTTGTTTTTAAGACTTCTTTAAAATATTGTTTATAAGAAAAATGTGTTTTCAGAGAATATAATGTTGAATATAATATTTCATACTTAAATATTTTAACATATCTAAAAATCCTTAAAACAAGATACATTTACCCCAGAAACAACATATAAGACATTTAGACTTGCTTTCAGAGAATTTATCTTGAATATATAAGTGTATTTTATCTTTACTGCACTGGCAGAAGTTTAAACAAGTGAAAGAAATACACTTATATACAAAATACTCTTATATTCAAGATACGATCTCTGAAATCTTATATGTTGCTTCTCAGGTAAATGTTTCTAGTTTTAAGAATCTTTAGAGATTTTTCAATGGAAAATAAGACAAAACACTTGATAACAATAAGATTTTACTTACTAAATTAAACTATAAAGGAATATTCCGGGTTCAATTTAAGTTAAGCTCAGTCGACAGCGTTTGTTGCATAATGATGATTACCACACAAATATACACTACCGTTCAAAAGTTTGGGGTCACTGAAATGTTTTTCATGATCTTAAAATCCTTTTGATCTGAAGGCGTTTGCTTAAATGTTTGAAATTAGTTTTGTAGACAAAAATATAATTGTGGCAACATATTAATTTAATTACAAAACAAAAATATTATTTAAAACAAAAGTTTTTGAAATGGATGACTTGGACCGAATAATTAAGAAAAGCAGCCACTAAGTGCCCAACATATTGATGGGGAACTCCTTCAATACTGTTTAAAAAGCATCCCAGGGTGAAACAGCAAGAAGTTGGTTGAGAAAATGTCAAGAGTACATGTCTGCAAAATCTAGGCAAAGGGTGACTACTTTGAAGATGCTAAAATATAACACAGTTTTGATTTATTTTGGATTTTTTTAGTCACAACATAATTCCCATAGTTCCATTTATGTTATTCCATAGTTTTGACGAATTTACTATTATTCTAAAATGTGAAGAAAAATTAAATAAAATAAAGAATGAGTAAGTGACCCTAAACTTTTGAACGGTAGTGTATTTTGACCTGTCCCTCCTTTTCTTTAAAAAAAAATAAAAATCTTGGTTCCAGTGAGGCACTTACAATGGAAGTGAATGGGGCCAATTTTTAATGTTAAAATACTCACTGTTTTAAAAGTATAACCACAAGACATAAAGGATATGAGTGTAAACATGATTTTTAGAAGAAAATATTTCAGCTCTGTAGGTTCATACATGCAAGTGAATAGTGATCAGACCTTTAAAATACGGAAGCGCTGTGTTGTTTACAACAGAGGAGGAATGTTATACAGAAGCTGAACTGGTTTTGCTATAGATTTGTATTTGTATCTGTTTCTTTTTTTAAATGGTGCTTGTGTGTGCTGATCCTCAACCTACTGAAAAACATTAGATTACATCTGCGGGTATCATCACAAGAGGAATGACTAACTTTACACAGATTCACTATCAATGATCCTGAGCTGCTCACTGGCTCAAAACTCCCATTGAGTCACTCAAAATATTGAGGGTGTGCAGTGAACATTTTTTACCCTGCCAATTTCAGACCAGCCGAGAGATCCGATGATATCGACATGCCAATGTGCTTATGTCACGTGAGAGGCAGCTTGAACTCGATCCTCTCGTGAACGTGCATACCACAGCTGGTCGGAAGTGAACATTTTTAGTAAAAAAAGGTTAAATGTGATCTATTTCTTACACACACACAGCGTTTTGCTCCAGAAGATATTAATTAATCCACTGGAGTCTAACAGATTTTTATGATGGCTATATGTGCTTTTTGGAGCTTCAAAATTTGGCACCCATTTACTCTTATATTATGGTCCTACAGAGCTGAAATATTCTCCTAAAAATCTTCATTTGTGTTATAAAGAACAAATAAGGTCATTCACATCTGGGATGGCATGAGGGTAAGTAAATGATGAGAGAATTTTCAGTGACCATTCACTTTCTTTACATTTTTATTTCCATACAATGAAAGTGAATTGTGACTGAGGCTGTTATTCTGCCTAACATCTCATTTTTTGTTCATCTGAAGAAAGAAAGTCATATAGGTTTGGAACAACACAATGGTGATTAAACAGGGATGGACTGGCCATTGGGTACAACGGGTGGGCCGGTCAAAACGCTCAAGGGGGATCTTACCCCCACCCCACCAAATCTCTGTTAAACTGATGTGTGTGTTGTGAACTGATAGAGTGAAGAGTGTGTCATTGTTCTCTGCAGGTTGAGAGATTGTTATGTCACAGATGAAGGATGTGCTGCTCTGACTTCAGCTCTGAGATCAAACCCCTCACACCTGAAAGAACTGAATCTGTGTAATAACAATGTAGGAGATTCAGGAGTGAAGCTGCTCTCTGATCTAAAAGATGATCCGCATTATAAACTGGAGACACTGCAGTGAGTAGTGATAATTAATATAATCATATTTGAATTGATCTCCTTAATTATGTTTCTTTTACAGATGAATTGTTACTTTTGTACTATAAATGTATTTAACTCTGTTTAATATGAGTTTGATTCATTGATCTGTGAATATATAAATGATATTTTCAGCTCTTTCAGTGTCTCTGTGTATGTGATAAACAGATTTGAGTTGTTTTCTATTGATTACTATTAAATAGAGTTGTAATGATGTTTGATTTTTAAATTAGTATCTCTCACAGATAGTGCTAATAGTTTGTTTTGAAGTTTGTCTGATATAGATAATGAAGTAATATCCCATACTGCACATTTGACTTTGTGTGTTTTAGGTTTTAGATGGACGTCTCTTTGAGAACTGATTGTGAACAGTAATGATTGTGAAGAAAACAGAGACGTCACAGTCAACAGAATCAACAGAGACAAACTGACCTGACACACTGATGTGTGTAACTTTACACAATTATTCAGAACACCTGCTGAAGTGACAGTGAAACAATGAAACCTTTTGTTTCTTCCTCAAGTGACTTTTATGGGTCAATGACAAATAAAGATGTCTAAATGGGGAAATCTTTTAAAACTCCAGTTTAAAACACATGTATCAAATTTGTATAAATGTAATCTTTGTATTCATATTGGTTTTGAATTATTTTGTGACGTTTTAATGTTTTTTAATGTTTAGATTAAAACTATTATATCAACATTTCAAACTTTTAATGAGAATTTTTTTCTTGTTTACAATCTCCAAACAGTTACACCACTTTTTTTCATTAAAGCTACAGAAAAAAGAAAATATCAAACTGACTTTGAATTCTGAAAAGAGAGGTGCGTTCAAGTATTTTATGTGTGAAATTCATTTTAATGTATCTTTGAGTAACTTGATAGATCCGGAAACAAAAAAAATACATTCAAATTGGCGTTTCTTGATTAAAGCCAACAAACTGATGTTTCCTGCAGGTCATTTCTTGATGTCTGTAATTTTTTTTTTTTTTTTTTGTGATTAACATTTTTTATTGATTTATCTATTAAATAAAGCAAAACATATACAAACAGAATAGATATTTAGTCACCACTATTACCCCCCCCCCCCAACACCCCAGTGGTCACATGATTATAGACACACACACACACACACACACACAAAAAAATATATATATATATATTTATATCACATTATCCACTACACCTCTCTCTCCACTGTCCCTCACCGACAGCGCTCCAAAAAAGCCATATTTGCCTGATTACCCCACAAACAAGTCTAAATTCCCCAGTCTTCTGGATGACCCCTCTTCAAAAGCTGCCACCCTGTCCATCTCCGAACACCACTCCTGAAATGTGGGCGCTCCAGCCGACTTCCAACCCCTTAAAGCTATCTGTCTGGCGATCATAATACTTGTTAGGACCAAGATTTTTGTGTGCTTATTCTCCATATTGATGACCGCCCCATCGCCTAAAATAAAACTCTGAATCTTCAACCAAAATTCTTGGATCTTAACACACCCCCAAAAGACATGGGTTGTGTCTCCATCTTCTGAGTGACATTTCCAGCAGGTGGATGTGTCTTTAAGACCAAGCCTATACAATCTTGAGGGGGTCCAACAGAATCTATGTAAAATCTTGAATTGCATGAAGTGCAGTCTTGAATTTCTAGATGCAGACTTAATGTTTTTTTTAGAATCCTAGCCCACACTCCCTCCTCCAATACCAAGTTTAAATCTTTCTCCCATAATCTCTTGAGAGAAGTTGAAGCTCTGTCCCCCATACTCTAAATTAGCAGGGAGTAATACACTGATGCCTCACACTGAAGCAGTAATTGCCTCTCCTAGAGTATCTGCTGTTTTAAGGGGGTGTAAACTACTCCCTAAAACAGTACAGAGCAGGTGGTGCAACTGTAAATACTTACAGAACTGAGATCTGGGAATCCCAAAATGTTGAACCAAATTTTCGAAGCATCTCAACACTCCACTCTCATATAGGTCACCAAGTGTAGCAACCCCCCCTCACAATCCACTCTGACCCCTATCCAGAGTAAAATAAATTGAAATTAATCCATTTGTTTGTACCGCCGCTACCGGGTGTCTATAAAGTAACTTAATCCATCCAATAAAAGCATTCTCGAACCCGTATATTTCCAGAATCGTAAAAAGATAATCCCATTCTACCATATCAAACGCCTTTTCAATGTCAAGTGAGATGGCCGCGACCAGAGTCTGATCTTTCGCCACTGACCACATGATATTGATGAAACGCCTAATGTTATCAGAAGAGCTGCAGCCCGAATAAACCCCACCTGATCTATACTGTATGTACAGTTGCAATCAAAATTATTCAACCCCCCTGACCAGTAATAATGGTGATGTGAATTAAACCACATCAACTAAAATCTCAGTAAACAAAGTAAGTTTTTAATACACATTTGAGTGATATTGAGAACAAAGAGTTCAGTTTACCCAAATTTTAAAATAAAAAATAACTAATTCTTTCCACAAATGTCATGTCAAAAAATATTCAACCCCCTAAAGTCAATCATTTGTGGAGCATCCTTTATCCTTAATAACAGCAAATACATGTTTCAGGTAAGTGTTCTCAAGCTTCGGACACCTCTCTATTGGAATATTTACACATTTCTCATGAGCAAAAGCTTCCAGCTCATTGACATTCTTTGGTTTCTGTGCTGCCACTGCTTCCTTGAAATCCCAACAAAGGTTTGCAATGGGATTTTAATGATGGACTGAAAGAACCATTCAAGGACATTCCACGACCTATCCCTGAACCAGATTTTGGACAACTTGGATGTATCCTTGGTGTTATTGTCTTGCTGGAAGTTCCAGTGATCACCGAGCTTCAATTTACACACTGAAGGCATCACATTTGTGCCAAAATGGCCTGATACCTGAAAGAATCCATGGTGTCAGTCACACAGTCAGGATAGCTGTTTCCTGCACCCCCAAAACAGGACTGACCCACATCCGTGCTTGACTGTGGGGATGGTGTCGTTCTTGTCATCACCTTGCCTTTCTTACTCCAGATGTACTGCTGACCCATGGGTCAAACTCATTTTCAGTTTAGTCCATAAAACCTTCTTCCAGGACTCCACAGATCTTTCCAAATTCTTTAAATATTCAAGTCAACATTTCCCTTGGTGGTTTTGCTTTCTTCCACACCCAAGAAGGTTGCTGTTGTACCATATTTTAAAAATGTATGAATGGTGCTGCCAACTTTGTCTATTAGAAATTGAAGTGCCTTGGAAATGTACTTTTAGCCATGGTCTTTTCTTATGTAATGAAATAATCTCCTCTTTAATTGCATTTTTTTGCATAGAAATCCATTTTTGCTTGTGACACTAAACTTAAATAAGTACCATTATAGAGTGATGGCTTAATTTTGTTTTAAAACAATTACTTGTGTAGCCTTACATATTTAAGAAACAGCTACATGCAATAAGGGTTGAATACATTTACATTTATGCATTTGGCAGACGCTTTTATCCAAAGCAACTTACAGTGTGCCCTTATTACAAGGACAGTCCCCCTGGAGCAACCTGGAGTTAAGTGCCTTGCTCAAAGACACAATGGTGGTGGCTGCGGGGATTGAACCAGCAACCTTATGAGTACCAGTTCAGTGCTTTAGCCCACTACACCACCACAATTATGACACGGCTGCATTTTTAAAAGTCCTGCTATTTAGAAATATTAGGTTATATATTCACACTAGGACTTGAATGTGTCACTCAACTCGAGTGGAGATGTTTAATTATCACTTTATTGAAACAATCTAGAAAAATAATCAGACACCTTGACAGAAACACAGTTCTGCATCATTTAAGTGACACATACAGTTCAGCACTTATAAACAAAAGACTCAATATGGTTTTCAAAATGAAGGCATTTTAAATGTACAAAATGAAAACAAATCAGAATCACAAAGTATTTTCTAAAGGAAGAACAAACAAAAATGCTGTACAATGTGAAAAAATGCATAGAGGCTTCAGAGATTCATCTCCTAGGCCCTCCCCGGCCACGCCCTCTTCCTCTGCCACGACCCCGCCCTCTTCCTCGGCCACGCGCAGCCACTGTAGGAAAGGTAAAAATGAATTAACACTTGCTTCATAGACACATCATCAGTACATCATATAGATATTGCTGCCTATAACCAGACAATTTAAAAAGTACAGAATGGTTGACAAATCGACAGCATTGTACGTAGTTGTTTTGAACACCAGTTAACAGATTCACTGCTGCTTAACACTGAAAGCAATACACGATCAGTGTATTCAGTGTAGCTTGTCCATCACTAAATCACCATGACAACAGCACTCACCAGCCTCTCTCTTCTTTGACTTGACCTTGGGTTCGATGTCAACCAGCAGTGTGTCCAGAGGAAGACTGTCGGGCAGGATGTAATAGCGGATGTTGTTGCCACGGATACTGAGGGACTCAAGTTGAGTCGGCTCCCTGTTTTTGAGCGTCATCTTCACAGCTTTGAGGTGAGTGTTCATACTGACGTCCACACCTTTTATACAAATTAATGAAATGTATTCACAAATCAGTTCAAGAATACTTTATAAACAGACACTTGAATCAGATGCATTGTCAACAGTATAACCCACCGGGTCAGTTTAGTTTCACAAATGGAAAATAATAATAATTACCAGTAATCGTGCCGTGGACCTGTGTGCCATTCTTCAGTTCAATAGTTACTGTTTCATGACTCAATTTCATCAAAAACCTGCAGGATAGAGACAAAAAGAGTCATTGGATCCACTTATAAATTAACATCACAACAACAAACATGCATAAGTTTGGTTTAAACAATATGAACCCTTGTGCGACCTTCGGGACATTGTTTTTTCGATCATTTTGGCTGTTAATGCCAATGACATAAATTTTGCCAATTGTGTGTTTTTTCGGGGGAATTCTGATATTTCAACCTCAGTTCCTATAATACATCTATAATACACTGTGTACACAAAATAGTTACACTCAGGACCTTCAGGACAAAAATGTCCCCATTGAAACCCATTAAAACTGCAATATTTGATCCCAGTGCCATTAAATCATAAAATCATGAATTCTATGATATTATGCTTTCAGTCCGGAGGCCTGGCTTCAAAATGTTAATATTTTCCACCAGGTGGCGCCATTTTTCTCGTGTTTAGCCTATGGAGCAAATACATGCTTTTCCCCTATTTTCTGTTTGCTGTATTATAGAGCATTGCAGGACAATTGAATAAATGATGCAGCTAAAATTGTGTGGGTGTGTTGGCATGGATGTCAGAGTGTGTTTTGTGTGTATTGAGAAATGTGTGTGTGTGTAAAAAACAACAGTGGCATTATATAAACAAACTGCCATTTAAAGGGTTAAAATCCTGAAAATGAATGAATATTTGGTAGTTATGATCAGGACTGATGTTGGTTAGAAAAATAACTAACTGAAAGTGGAAAATAATAATAATATATAATATTACTATGGCAGTTTTTTGACGCAGACATTTTTGTCCTCTAAGGACCTCTGAGTAACTTTTTTTTAATTGATGCACAAGGGTTAAACCACACATTACATTTAAAGAACATTTTACTCATGCAATCATTAAGTTAGCCAAAGTTTTTAGTAAATAACTGGTTTAAAGTCAAGTTTTTGTTATGCTTCTGTTGATTTTAAAGCCAAACATCTACAAACTCGAGGCCTAAATGCACAACTATATAAACTTAAGATAAACTTTAAATGTCTACATCAAGTGAAAGTCCCACAATGACTCTTAAAATGTTGCATTAACGAGAGTGAAACTATAATAAACAACCATTCATTCATTCCCGCCTGCTGCAGCTAACAGTTAGCCAACAGCTACATACAATCTAACTCCATCTATCAATCTGGATGATATTTATATGGATATGATCTGTGCATATCGATTTTATAACATGTTATAAATGTTTTTACCTGACGAGTTTCATGCTGGCGGTGGATTTTAAGGGTAAATCCTCCACCAAATAGAGAAAAATTGTAGCGTTAAACGACAGACAAGCGTCAACCGCTACTGTAGAGATGTTGGAAATCACTTCCGGGCGCGGACCGGAAACAAAATCATCTTTCTCTACGCGCGGGTTGCCTCTACTAAATATTTTCTAAATGCGAGATTTATTTTAATTATATTTTATGTTTTTAACCCTTGTGCGTCAATTAAAAAAAAGTTACTCAGAGGTCCTTAGAGGAGAAAAATGTCAAAAAACTGGTATAATAATATTATATATTAATATTATTTTCCACGAATTAATTGTTTATTTTTTTAACCAACATCAGACCTGATCATAACTACCAAATATTCATTCATTTTCAGGATTTTAACCCTTTAAATGCCAGTTTGTTTATATAATGCCACTGTTGTTTTGTTTTTTTGTTTTTGTTTTTTTATGAAAGAAACCCCCACAAAAAATTTATTATTTTCCATATATTAAATGATAAGGGGAAATATTTTTTGGATTATCACAATCTGGGATATGTCAATGATTAGCAACATTGATTTTGATGCATTCTTATTTTTTGTGCAGTGTCAGATAAAAAAAATAAAATAAAAAAAAACACTCAGGTCCTTAGAGGACAAAAATGTCCGCGTCAAAAAACTGCCATAAAAATATTATATATTAATATTATTTTCCACTTTCACTGACTGGTGCACTGGTGCAACGCTCAAATATTTCGTAGTGTGTAAATTGTGACATAGTGCCCATTTACGCCACAACTAGGCTAAGTTTTAACTTACGCACAGCTGGTGCAACTGGCCCCTGGAGTCACGAGTTTGAATCCAGGGCGTGCTGAGTGACTCCAGCCAGGTCTCCCAAACTACCAAATTGGCCCGGTTGCTAGGGAGGGTAGAGTCACATGGGGTAACCTCTTCGTGGTCACTATAATGTGGTTCTCGCTCTCGGTGGGGCGCGTGGTGTGTTGTGCGTGGATGCTGCGGAGAATAGCGTGAAGCCTCCACACGCGCTACGTCTTCACAGTGTTGCGCTCAACAAGCCACTTGATAAGATGCGCGGATTGACGGTCTCAGACGCGGAGGCAACTGGGATTCGTCCTCCACCACCCGGATTGAGGCGAGTCACTACGCCACCACGAGGACTTAGAGCGCATTGGGAAATGGGCATTCCAAATTGGGGAGAAAAGGGGAGAGAAAAAAAAACATTTATCATTAAAAAGCAAAATAAATCAATAAATCCATTTGCATACTAGCATTATCTGTTCGTCCACTGTTGTTGAGCGATGTGCTGATAAACATAACCCTGAATATGACAATAAAATGATTATGGAAAATCAACCCAAAGATAATGAAAATGAATGTAAAATAGTGTTAATATGGAATATAATGGACATCTATTTATTTATTTATTTAAAGATTTATTTACTTATTAATGTAATAATTTTATAGTGTTTATACATTATGAACTTAAGATTTTATTTTAATATTTAGTTAATGATAACATTTTGAGTAACTTGGCCATCCATATTATGATCTTTAACAGTAAATCAACTGTTGGGTAAATAAAAAGGGAGTTTGATCTAGTTATGACATTTTTATTACGTTCCATATAATATAAAACATTATAAAATCTCTAATATATTTAAAATCCTCAAGAAAGACCTTGTGTCAAATGGTTATTTTGCAGTACAAAAAGAGTGTAACGCATTAACTAAGTAAATAATTACTGTAATTAAGTTTTTTCATTGATGAAAAAGTAAAGTAAGGGATTACTCTTAATTTTAAGTAATTTAATTACAGTTACTTCTGATGTAATTGCGTTAAATACTGTATAGACTATAGAACAATTCTATATAAAACAATAGTGAATTTAAAATTGAAATTTAACGTCTAATGTTAAAATGTATGTTTTCTAATTTAACGCCGCCCCTTTAAATTCTTTGGTCAGTTCATGAATAATTTATTAGATTTTATATGATTTATTTGAAAGAATTAAAAGAACAGTTTCATGTCTGTCATTGTATTTTTCATCTGGTCGAGGTTGATCAGGGTTTTAGAAAGTAATCTGTAATAAGTAATTCAGTTACTTTTCAGACAGAGTCATTAGTAAAGTAATCTGATTACACTGTAGAAGATGTAATTAGTAGTTAGTTAGTAATTAATTACTTTTTTAGAGTAAATTACCCAGCACTGCTCACAGATTTACAACATATTTTATTTTTGAATAGCAAGAAAATGTGCTAATCTATATGTCCGAAACATTAAGCCAAAAAAATAGCATTATTTGATTGAACCAGTTGAATTTTTGTCAATCTGGCATCCCGACAGCAGGAAGTGAATCCCGGAAACATTGAAACATTACGTCTAAAGTGATCCGAGGGATACATTAAAATGATTAAACAATTATTTATTTCACCATGAGGACTTTAAACTGGATATCTGAGGATGCTGGAGTGAAAACCGGATAAAATACCAGGAAAAATAGACTGGAGACGATATAAGTGATGCAGATGTGCGGATTTAATGTGACGTGTGTTAGTGGCTGCTCATCAGGACTGATTGATTTTCTGCTTTTTCATTCATTTATTCGGCATAAAGCGACCAAAAGGCATGTCTATGTGCAGTATTTACCCATGTGATTCCTTTAAAGCTGTTTACTGTGATTAATACAGTAAAATGTTTCCTAAAACCTCTTTCACGAGTATCATAGTGGGGGTCTTCCTGCTGTATGTGCTGCACACATGTTGGGTCATGTATGGGATAGTTTACACGAAACCATGTGAAAATCCCAAAAGTGACAGCTGTATCACACCACACCTGGCTGGAAAACCTCGACTGCAGGTAAGAATGTCATGTGTTTTTATCATGGGTTATTGCAACTTATTTAACCCTTGTGCGACCTTCGGGACATTTTTGTCTTTTTGGCCAAAGGTGTGTATTTTTGGGGGGAATTTTGATATTTCAACCTCAGTTCCTATAATACATCTATAATACACTGTGTACACAAAATAGTTACACTCAGGACCTTCAGGACAAAAATGTCCTCATTGAAACCCATTAAAACTGCAATATTTGATCCCAGTGCCATTAAAGCATAAAATCATGAATTCTATGATATTATGCTTTCATTCCGGAGCCCTGGCTTCAAAGTTTACATTTTTAATATTTCCCACCAGATGGCGCCATTTTTCTCATGTATAGCCTATGGAGCAAATACAAGCTTTTCCCCTATTTTCTGTTTGCTGTATTATAGAGCATTGCAGGCCAACTGAATAAATGATGCAGCTAAAATTGTGTGGGTGTGTTGGCACGGATGTCAGAGTGTGTTTTGTATGTGTGTTGAGAAATGTGTGTGTGTATGTGAAAAAACAACAGTGGCATTATGTAAACAAACTGCCATTTAAAGGGTTAAAATCCTGAAAATGAATGAATATTTAGTAGTTATGATCAGGACTGATGTTGGTTAAAAAAATGACTCATTGAAATTTGAAAATAATATTAATATATAATATTATGGCAGTTTTTTGACGCTGACATTTTCATCCTCTAAGGTCCTGAGTTTTTTTAATTGACGCACAAGGGTTAAGTAAAATAGGGCCTTCTTTTTAAGCCTTTTTCTCTGTGTATAGAATACCATATTCATTTACCATCATGGTATTGGTACTTCAAAGAATATAATGGTCCTACCAGGGGCGTAGATTCCTGGAGGGATGGAGGGGGAGGTCACCCCCCCCCCCGCCCCCCCATTATTTATACCATGATCAATGGAAAAATGTAAATGCTTCACGCTGCAACCCGCCCAATGTTCAAGCCAAATCTACGCCCTTGGGTCCTACTATAGGACATGGCCAGAAAACATAGTAGTATCAGGGTACAGTTTGTTAGTGATTGCACAGATAATGTATTCGTTGCATAGATATAATTAAACTGCACTCCATATATGTTCAAAACATTTTAAAACTAAAATAATATTCGAGAATTGCCTGGTCAAAGACCTGATGCTCTTTTTATATGTCCAGATCTATTAAATGATTCAAACGTACATTAAAAATGCAATTCGCACAAAACAATTACTTACATACACCTTTACTACGATGAACTTGTTTTCCATTTCTGAGTTCAAAGTCATTTTGGTATATTTTCTTGGTCATAAAGTAAAAAATATTATGTGGTGTAACTGTCCGGAGACAGAAAAAATCTCCTTATATGCTGAGATTCTTAACAAAATAGGTGTTTGCATGAATAATGCAGAATAATCTGTTATTATTGTTTCTTAGAAAGCATAAGCTGTGAAACAAGTTGATTTGAAATATGATTAATAATTCAGGAAATAAAGTCAGGTGGTGTAGCCAACATGTAGGTTGCTGTTTTGTTCTCATGAAACAAAAAACAAAACATATAACCGAAAGGACCCCTTTAGACCCTCAAGATTGTATGTGAAGTAGAGGTCGAGCGATAGTGGTAACTGAGGTAGTGGAAACGTCTGATATTGAATGTTAAAACATGTTTTTAGTCTTTCCTTACTGTGACAGGCACATATACATAAAGGCTACAAGAGTCCAAAGTGAATAATTTCCCAGATGCAGTTTGTTGTGCAATCAAAATCCCAATAATAACCAAAAATAAATCAATCAATCAATTATGATTTGGTGCATAATATGGGACTTTTAACAATTAACAAGCCCAAAATACACAAACACAACAATGTATTGTAATATAAACAAAATAAAATAAACATTGTTGTATGGGTTGATAATGACTATATGAGCAGTAATTCATCAACAGTACAGTATCAATCATCAATATCGGTAATCGGCTGTCATAATTGTCCATTTGTTTTCCCTTTACTATAAGGACACTGTCAGTCAAAATAAACATAAACTCAATAATCAATGAAGGTTATAGCTATAATAAACATTCAATAATGCCTATGCTTCATATGTGTTTATTATTTTAAATAATATTTCATATTAAAAATCGTGCATTAGTCCATAAATAGTGACGGAGACATGTCGTTGTTACAATGCTCTAAAAGTACTCACCAAATGAAGCCTTTTATAGCCGATTTATTCACCAGAAATCAGCGTTGACTTTTGCCGATAACAGTTAGTTAAAAAAAAGTAACTATCGGCACTGATTAATCGGTAAAAACCGATATATCGGTTGACCTCTAATCACGTAAAGTAAAAAAAAAAGTACACATTTTTTGGGTCATCATTAAATATCACTATTTTGACATATTTAGGAAAATGCACACATTTTGTTCAAGTCAAATGGAGTAAACCTGTGAAAACGTCTTGATATTCTTGACTCAAAAATTCACGATATTTGTGGAAATAAAATGAGCTTGAGAAACATGTTTGACATTTTTTTGAAATGAGGGATTAAGTCGTGTACACTCCTGTGTATTCAAGGTGCGAGGAAAGTATTTGAACACCTTTTACGTGATTGTTACACATCTTGACATGTTTAAAGCAATTAAATCAATTTAGTTTTTGTAGAAAATGCTATAAATGTTCATCAGAGATTTCTGAAACTAGCATGGACACAAAGATTGCATTTCTAAAAACTTGACATGTCCATTTTAAACCGGATTTGTCGTCTCAGACAAACTTATTTGTCAATGACCCTGACACCATTTACAAAGTATGAAATATAATGATATATATTAAACATGCTGGTTCTGTTTTAATATATATTTAACCATGATGATGTCTGGTATCAGCTGAGCGTCTACACCGCAGTGAGACCGAATGCTGATGGTGGACACAGTTTGATACACAGAGAAGAAGAATTTGATATGAATACCAGATTTGAAAGGTAAAAAAATCATTTCCACTCAAAAATATATTTTAGCCTATTATAAAGATTTATGCATTTCAATTTCATAACAAAATCCCATCAAATTTAATTGTGTCATTTTTAACTAAATTAAATGAATAAAACTTTGTTAAAGATTACACAATTCAATTTGATGGGATTTTGTTATGAAATTGAACTGTGTAAATCTCAACACTATTATTGTTCTTATTATAATTTGTTTTTGGAGTGTACACTTAAATGACATAATGTATTTCACTGTTACTCTAAAGCTTTGTTCTTTACGGCTTCATTTGTACTATGTATACACAACTGACACCAGATTTGTCTTGTTTTTATTTTGGCTCTTTTTAAGGTCAGTAAATGTGTCTCTTCCGAAGAAGACACGCAAAAATGGGACGCTGTACGCCATGGTGTTCCTGCATCAGGCGGGGATGAATCCGTGGCAGGATCCACATCAGGTGCATTTGGTCACACAACTGACGACTTACATGCTGCCGAAACCACCAGAGATCAGTCTGATCACAGGCCAGGACGACCCACAGGTGAGGGGTTCGCACACGTCCTGTTCACATGGCGTGATGGTGGCCGAGTGGTTAAATATCTCATCTCACTGGTGTTATTGTGATCGTTACCCAGAAACCAGATCAGCAAAAACCAGGTGCCGACTCCGAGCTGGACCGGCCCGTTTCTCACTGGCGTTCTCGTCTGACACTGAACGTGGTGTCCGAGAACTTCCTGTTTGATCGCGAGGCGCTGCCTGGAGACGTTCATCGATACATGAGAGTGTGAGTGTCATATTCCTCCTTGTAGTGACCTTTGACCTTTGATTTAATGGTGCAGTCAAGTCCTCCTGGGTGGTCGTAAATCGTAAATACGATGTGATGTGCGTTCAAGTGAATTTAGTCAGAAAGAACAGACCCGTTTTGCAGTTTTATATTTATTCCTCTCCTTTTTACTTACTAGTGAAGGCAGGAAGCTTGTTTAGCACCAACACAACAAAATGAAGAGCAAAGCCACACATTAGGTGTAATTAATGCATTATCCAACTATTTTATCATTCTCATGTGACCATATAATGATGGGAACACTTGTCGCTGCATAAGCCATCTAAATGAGTCCTATTTCCTGGCAAGATTTATCATTTTTCTACATTTCTCCACTCACCCTAACCCTAACAAAAATTATTACCAATAACAATTTGCTTCCACTATGATTCTTAAATCAACACACACCCAACTTGGAAAGTCGGGGGTTGATGAAAAAGTTTTTGAGTTGTAATTACAACTTTGTTGGCGCATTCATGTGTGTTCAACTCATAAATACGATCATTCTGACATAACTTGAATTTCGCAATCCTTCCATCTTCCATTAGAGTGTTAAAACAGAGTGTTTTTAGTGTTTCTGATAATAACTGAGTAGCAAAAATATAATATTTTGATTCCTTTTGTTCTATATATATATGTATTTCAGAGAAAAATACATAAATATCTACATGCAATAAATATTAAATCTAGTCAAAAGGCTGAGGAATGTCACGATTTGTATTTTTAGCCAGTCCTAAATGTGCTTTAAGCCCTTATAATTCAGTTCACGGTTAAATATTTTTTCAGATATCAGAACGGGAAGAAGATGGTTTACCTGCCGCTGCTGTTTGTAGATGAACTCAGCAACAGAGTGAAAGATTTAATGGTACTGTACCTTTAATTCTGTCTGCATTTATTCATGGCTGTTTTTGTTTTTTAAACATAGTGTACATTCACTGAAAGCTGAACAACATGAGTGATAAAGTGTTAAATTGAAAACATCTTTTACAGGAGATCAACAGCAGCACCACTGAACTGCCTTTGACCATCTCGTACGACTCCATCTCTCTGGGAAAACTGCGATTCTGGATTCACATGCAGGATGCCGTTTATTCACTGCAGCAGTTTGGTAAGAATATGATGACACATGGGTACCACAAGAGTGTTTTAACAGTGATTTTACCACGGTTAAGGGGTGTTCTTAGGCATGATGTAAAGCAAGAGTGCTTGAAACCCCATTTTTCCCAAACTATTTCACCGCAAATCAAGATAAAGAAATAAGAAATAATATTTCATTTAAGTCAATGAAGTTTGTTTTTAGGACCAACAAGATGTGTTTGAATTATGACATTTTCATGACAATTTACCCCTTGTGCGTCAATTTAAAAAGTTACTCAGAGGCCCTTTGAGGACAAAAATGTCCGCGTCAAAAAACTGCCATAATAATATTATATATACTAAATGCTAAGGGGATTTATTTTATTTTTTGGTGGGGGGGATTATCACAGTCTGGGATATGTCAATGATTAGCAACAACATTGATTTTGATGCATTATTATTTTTTTGTGCAGTGGCAAATAATAATAAAAAAAAACACACTCAGGTCCTTAGAGGACAAAAATGTTCATGTCAAAAACTGCCATAATATTATATATTAATATTATTTTCCACTTTCACTGACTAAGAGTTTTTAACCAACATCAGTCCTGATCATAACTACCAAATATTCATTCATTTTCAGGATTTTAACCCTTTAAATGCCAGTTTTTTTACATAATGCCACTGTTGTTTTTTCACACACACACACACACACACACACACACACACACACACACACACACATTTCTCAGTACACACAAAACTCACTCTGACATCCATACCAACACACCCACACAATTTTAGCTGCATCATTTATTCAATTGTCCTGCAGTGCTCTATAATACAGCAAACAGAAAATAGGGGAAAAGCTTGTATTTGCTCCATAGGCTAAACATGAGAAAAATGGCGCCATCTGGTGGAAAATATTACAAATGAAAGCATAATATCATAGAATTCATGGGGACATTTCAGGACAAAAGTTCCTGAGTGTAACTATGTTGTGTACACAGTGTATTATAGATGTATTATAGGAACTGAGGTCGAAATAACAAAATTCCTCCATAAATACACACCTTTGGAAAAATGTATGCCATTGGCATTAACACAGACAAAATGATCGAAAAATGAAAAAGACAAATATGTTAAACACATTTCCCCTGTTAAAATCCATTGCGGTAAATTTTTAAAAAAGTTTGATGTTTTTATGATCTTCACCTTCATCGATTAAAAATGAATGTCATGTTGGAAATGTTCGTTTTGCACTTTTAGGCTTCACTGAAAAGGATGCAGATGAAATCAAGGGAATATTTGTGGACACTAATCTATATTTCCTGGCTCTCACCTTCTTTGTGGCTGCTTTCCATGTAAGTTTGTGTTTTAAACTTAGATGCATCATACTATCTCAATTCTCCATGAAAGTCTTCCTCGCTGGATTTCACTACATTAACGCATCACTGTGATTTTTCCAGCTTTTGTTTGATTTCTTAGCATTTAAAAATGACATCAGTTTCTGGAAACATAAGAAGAGTATGGTCGGGATGTCGAGCAAAGCAGGTCTGTTTGCACTTCCTTATTTTGAAACAAGACATTTTTTCCTCTAACAGAAGTGATTTGCATGCTGTAATCCATGCAAACGTCTTTGATGAACTAAAAGGTTATTTGCTATCTTGAGACGTTTTAAATATATTCAAATGAGCAACAATGTCATTGAGTAATACTACGCAATGGTTATGCCATTGAATGAAATCAGCATTAATGTGAAGTGTTTGTGTTGTGTCAGTGTTGTGGAGATGTTTCAGCACCATCATGATCTTCCTCTATCTTCTGGACGAGCAGACCAGTCTTCTGGTTCTGATTCCGGCTGGAGTCGGGTCTTTAATAGAGGTACAGCTCATGTACTTGTGTTCACTCGGTCAAAAGAAATCTACAGCAGAGACGACAGCAAACACATTGACTCTGATATGAGCTGTACACATCCAGCTGTTGTCTTTGTGTATTTTAACGTCTTTGCTCTTGTTGTTTCAGGTGTGGAAAGTGAAAAAAGCTTTTAAGATTCACATCATGTGGAGGGGTTTCACTCCCATATTCCTGGTAAACCGTTTATGTTTCTCTTTAGTGCTCTGAATCAACTGGTTAACGGTGATCATTATTTAATTGTAAATTATTCACGATCCTTCCTTCAGTTTGGGAAATCTGACGAGTTGGAGAAACGAACGGAGAAATATGACACACTGGTGAGTTATTGCTTCAATCCAAAGCAATCTTTTGACACGTCTGAATATCTCTGTTATAACTCTTTTAAAATGTTTTTACTTCCGATCAGGCGATGAAATATCTGTCGTATCTGCTGTACCCTCTGTGTGTCGGTGGCGCAGTGTACGCGCTTGTGTTTGTGAAGTACAAGAGGTGAACTGTCACTTTAATTATGACATCATACAGTACTGAACATATGCATTGTCTGATGTATTGAAACAGTGTAACTTATGTGTAACATTATCAATTATGTGTTTGAACAGCTGGTACTCATGGCTTATTAACAGTTTAGTCAATGGTAAGTGTCATTTTGTAACTTCATCTTAATTCATTTACAAGCATTAATAATGAATTTTATTGTTGATTGTTGTTGTTCTCATGTGATCAGGGGTGTACGCCTTTGGATTCCTCTTCATGCTCCCTCAACTCTTTGTAAATTTCAAGGTTTGTTCAGTCTAAAACAGTTCTTGCATTCAAAATATTGACATTAATGCTTCACCTCCGGTTTCTAATCACTGCATTTGTTTTAACAGCTAAAATCGGTGGCTCATCTGCCCTGGAAAGCCTTTATGTACAAGGTAAGAGACGATACAGTATGTACTGAAATGTTTTTAATGATTTCTGCATAACTGATGGATGAAATGAAATTTGTAGATTAGAGGTGTTGATTTCAATTGACCGATACTGGAAACAGAAAACATAAGGGCTTATACTATATAATATTTTAGCCTATATATAAAAATATATTCTATATAATATTATATTTTTCAAATATATATATACACATAGTATTTTGTTATATATATATAATAAAAATATAATATATATATTATATTATATTAAATATAATATTATATATATATATATATATATATATATATATATATATATATATATATATATATATATATATATATATATATATATATATATATAGTATTATATTTTATGAATATATATTATAATATAGTGTAATAAATATTATATATATATATATATATATATATATATATAATATTTATTTATATATATATATACACATAGTATTTTGTTATATATATATATATAATAAAAATCTAATATATATATAGTATTATATTTTATGAATATATATTATAATATAATGTTTAGTGTATATATATATATATATATTTTATTCATATATATTATAATATATTTATTTATAATATTTAGTGTGTGTATATATTTATAATCTTTATTTATATATACACATAGTATTTTATTATATATATAATAAAAAAATATATAATAATATTTGTGTGTGTATATATATATATATATATATATATATATATATATATATATATATATATATATATATATATACAGGTGCATCTCAATAAATTAGAATGTCGTGGAAAAGTTCATTTATTTCAGTAATTCAACTCAAATTGTGAAACTCGTGTATTAAATAAATTCAATGCACACAGACTGAAGTAGTTTAAGTCTTTGGTTCTTTTAATTGTGATGATCTTGGCTCACATTTAACAAAAACCCACCAATTCACTATCTCAAAAAATTAGAATACATCATAAGACCAATAAAAAAAACATTTTTAGTGAATTGTTGGCCTTCTGGAAAGTATGTTCATTTACTGTATATGTACTCAATACTTGGTAGGGGCTCCTTTTGCTTTAATTACTGCCTCAATTCGGCGTGGCATGGAGGTGATCAGTTTGTGGCACTGCTGAGGTGGTATGGAAGCCCAGGTTTCTTTGACAGTGGCCTTCAGCTCATCTGCATTTTTTGGTCTCTTGTTTCTCATTTTCCTCTTGACAATACCCCATAGATTCTCTATGGGGTTCAGGTCTGGTGAGTTTGCTGGCCAGTCAAGCACACCAACACCATGGTCATTTAACCAACTTTTGGTGCTTTTGGCAGTGTGGGCAGGTGCCAAATCCTGCTGGAAAATGAAATCAGCATCTTTAAAAAGCTGGTCAGCAGAAGGAAGCATGAAGTGCTCCAAAATTTCTTGGTAAACGGGTGCAGTGACTTTGGTTTTCAAAAAACACAATGGACCAACACCAGCAGATGACACTGCACCCCAAATCATCACAGACTGTGGAAACTTAAGACTGGACTTCAAGCAACTTGGGCTATGAGCTTCTCCACCCTTCCTCCAGACTCTAGGATCTTGGTTTCCAAATGAAATACAAAACTTGTTCTCATCTGAAAAGAGGACTTTGGACCACTGGGCAACAGTCCAGTTCTTCTTCTCCTTAGCCCAGGTAAGACGCCTCTGACGTTGTCTGTGGTTCAGGAGTGCCTTAACAAGAGGAATACGACAACTGTAGCCAAATTCCTTGACATGTCTGTGTGTGGTGGCTCTTGATGCCTTGACCCCAGCCTCAGTCCATTCCTTGTGAAGTTCACCCAAATTCTTGAATCGATTTTGCTTGACAATCATAAGGCTGCGGTTCTCTCGGTTGGTTGTGCATCTTTTTCTTCCACACTTTTTCCTTCCACTCAACTTTCTGTTAACATGCTTGGATACAGCACTCTGTGAACAGCCAGCTTCTTTGGCAATGAATGTTTGTGGCTTACCCTCCTTGTGAAGGGTGTCAATGATTGTCTTCTGGACAACTGTCAGATCAGCAGTCTTCCCCATGATTGTGTAGCCTAGTGAACCAAACTGAGAGACCATTTTGAAGGCTCAGGAAACCTTTGCAGGTGTTTTGAGTTGATTAGCTGATTGGCGTGTCACCATATTCTAATTTTTTGAGAGTGAATTGGTGGGTTTTTGTTAAATGTGAGCCAAAATCATCACAATTAAAAGAACCAAAGACTTAAACTACTTCAGTCTGTGTGCACTGAATTTATTTAATAAACGAGTTTCACAATTTGAGTTGAATTACTGAAATAAATGAACTTTTCCACGACATTCTAATTTATTGAGATGCACCTGTATGTATATGTGTATACTAAATGTTATATATATATATATATATATATATACATAAAAATAAGAGTGTAATATACATAATATGCTACATTTATATTGGCCATTTGTTATCAATTATAACAAATAATGATTGGACAGTTTTATATATTGGTGTATTTCTAGTCTGCTTTGGTATGCCTTTATTTAATAAATATTGACATTTGTTTTTCTCAACAGGCTTTTAATACGTTTATCGACGATGTCTTTGCTTTCATCATCACCATGCCGACGTCACATCGGTTAGCCTGCTTCAGGGATGATGTCGTGTTCCTTGTATACCTGTATCAAAGATGGTGAGGAACCTCTTCCCTAATCTAACATTCAGACTGAACTCGTTTTTAAACGCACATGAATGATACATGAGATGTTGGTATTATTGCAGGCTGTACCCGGTGGACAGAACAAGAATGAATGAGTACGGCGTATCTTACGATGACAAGCCAAAAGGAAAATCCCATAAAGATTAACATCACTACAAAAGCACAGCATTGCCGTGGAAACAGCAGTCTGATCAAAAACATGCAAACACAGTATCTGCAGTCAGACAGTTGATATATTGTGTTTAGTTTGTGTGATATGTAGAGCAAAACTTGCTCTGATAAACTGAGAGAGTTGACCAGCTACTCATGGTTAACTCGAGACACCGTTTGATTTGTTGAGTTATAGGAAAGAAGAACTATGAAAAGCTTGGTGTAATTTTACAGAATGTATTTGGCGGGACCTTTAATTCAGTCTCAAATAGTGTTTTGAAATTAAGACCATATCACAAGGGTGCCAAAAGACCAGAGTTTCAGATTAATGATCTGTTTTTTGTTTTGAATATGAATAGATTAATTTTAGCATCATGACTGATGTTTGTGTGTTCTGAGAGAATTATGTGTATGTTTGTTTTTATGTACTTTATTCCATTAAAGTGTTTCTGTGATTCAGCTGTTTAATTACAGAGACTTTATTAAACAGTCTGGGCCTTCCACTAACTTCATTCCTTGATGTTAATATCTGATGCTCTTTTTGCAAATCAGTAAGGCCTCATACTGAATTAAGTCGATTATTTGCTGACAGTTTTCCCGGGTTTGTCCGCTCTTTCCCAGCAGTGATAGAATAGTGACAGAACAGGCTAAATGGATTGATTTTTAACTTTAAATAAAAGAAAAGCAGATACATCTCAGACCAAATTATAAATTCAGGCTGCTGTCAAAAGCAGGCGCATATATCCCACTAAAGTGCCCTAGTGCAGCCCTTTATACTGCAGGTGTGTGTTTGTTCTCTTTACTGACCTGTAAAAAATAATGTAATTATGGAAAAAGAAAAAAAAAACATATATATAATTTATAATTTAAATATATATATATATACATAAATATAAAATATATATTATATATATATATATATAAATATAAAAAAATATACATATATATATATATTTATAATTATATATATATATATATATATATATATATAAATATATATATAATTGTTAATGTAATTTATATATATAATTTTATTGATTTATTATATTAAATTAATTAATACTTATTTATGAAAAAATATTTATATATGTATATATAATAAGTATACATTTTTGTAATATAATAAATCTATACAATTTGTTAACATGTTTTTGCCCTTTCTAAATGGAGAATTTTTTATTTTTATTGCACTTTTCACAACACACATCATTTCAAAGCAGCGTTACAGAAGATCATGCATGAACAGAAAATGAAACTGTAATATCTATAATGTCTTAGAGTGATCATTGTGTAGTTGGATAAAATACGATTGTGAATTGTGTTTAAAAATAATTAAATTATAATGTATTTAGAGCCCCTGTGAGCAAGTCGAAGGCGACTGTGGTAAGGAACACAAAACTCCATAAGATGTTGATTAATGGAGAAAAATAACCTTGAGAGAAACCAGACTCACTGTGGGGGCCAGTTCCCCTCTGACTAACATCATGAATATAATGACAATATTAGTTATTTATGTGCAGTGCAGGTCATGGATTAAGATTAGTAAACTAAGTAAGTGTTTAAGTGTTTAAACAAAGATTTTGTATCAACTGTAAGATTAATGACTAATGTCTTTGAAGTCCATCCTGGATTAACTGCAGAAGTTCACATAGATGCATTGTCCTTTGTTAGTTGGCTGGTGAAGGCTTTTGTTGGCAATTAATTGATAGTCTATGTAGTCCATTTCAAGAGTGTAGTCCATCAACAGACCGAGGTGATGCAGGCAGAGATCAGTGTTCAACTGGCAGTTCAACTGGCAGGTCATTTCGGTTAGGTCTATCCTAAGTCCAAGGTTCAGGCAGTGGCATATGAAGTATCCCAAGTCTTACAGTTGGAGTTGGCATCAGTTCATCCTCTGAAGTCCATCGTAACAGACTGAAGTGATGTTTGGCTGGCACCGGCTGCATTTAGTCGTCATCACTCAGAGAAACATAGCAGTGGAGTCCAACATGAAGCAGGAACGGAGCTGGATCTGGCCGACTCTGGTTCGAGACGGGGTTACAAATAGAATAATATTAATGTAGATGCCATTAAATTTTAAGGAAGTTGTTTTTGCTGAAATATATGCTTACAAGACCTTCATGCTGTAAATTTGTTTTTATTTTGTATTTTTATATAGCTTAAATAAGTGCTGTGTGCTCAGGTGAAAACATGTATTTAATTGTTTCTTTATTTTCGGGGTTTGGGAGCCTTGAAAAAAAAAATCACTTTAAAGGGTTAAAAAAGTTTGTTAATCACTGTTGTAGTGAGATATCTGTGAAATGTTAACAATGAAATATTCTTGAATTAATTTGCCCAGTTGCTTTCATTTTGGGTCTAATTTAGATTATATTCTGTTTTTTTAATTTTCTGTATTTTTTCTATATTTTTATAAATATAAATATTAATATTTTTTCTCCAGAATACTTCTAATATACCGTCCTCAAGTACGCATGAATGTGTAGAAAACCGACAGCGCACACAAGCCAATCACATTCCCTTTTCTCTGCACTAATCCCGCCCACTGAAGTGACGCACAACAGACTATATAAGCATTCACTCCGCCCCCTGCCGGCCTTTTCTGTTCACTCGCATCATTGTGTTTGAGGTGCTCGGTCCTTCTCACGAAGCTAAGGCCTTTGAATCCGGCGACTAGCACCGTCAAATTTAGGCATCCACGTCTGAAACCGTAACCTGCTGAAAGAACAATGGCATCTGTGTCCGAGCTGGCCTGTATTTACTCCGCTCTGATCCTCCATGATGATGAAGTGACCGTCACGGTGAGTGTGAAGCGTTGAGTCGCGCTCTGATCCCGCGCCATTGACATCCGGGATACTGCCGCTATAACATGCACATGTTTCAATGTTTGCTTGTGTTTTTGTACATTACTATGTTATTTAACTAGGTCTAATGTGTTTGCATGACATAAGTGGTGATGTTTTAGTAAAATGAGTTAATTATGGAAACTAAAACACATGAATCAGTTCAACATGGAGACACGTGAGCTAATATTTACTTCCTTATTTTACACATATATCCGGAGTTATTTACAATAAATGCTTTAGTTTTCAGTTTTGAGATGGTTAACATGGCCATTGTCAGTGTTGAGTGTAATGCATTACTAAGTAATTCATTACTGTAAGTTTTTGTAAAAAAAAAAGTAAGGGATTACTTTTTCAGTAATTTAATTAGTTACTTCTGATGTAATTGTGTTAAATACTGTATAGATTATAGAACAATTCTATATAAAACAATAGTGAATTTAAATTTGAAATTTATTGTCTAATTTTAAATTTTGTTTTCTAATTTAATGCACCCCCTTAAAGTAGGTCCTTATGGTGGCGCAGTTACCTCAATCCGGGTGGCGGAGGACAAGTCTCAGTTGCCTCCGCTTCTGAGACCGTCAATCCGCGCATCTTATCACGTGACTCGTTGTGCATGACACCGCGGAGACTCACAGCATGTGGAGGCTCATGCTACTCTCCACGATCCACACACAACTTACCAAACGCCCCATTGAGAGCGAGAACTACTAATCACGACCACGAGGAGGTTACCCCATGTGACTCTACCCTCCCTAGCAACCGGGCCAATTTGGTTGCTTAGGAGACCTGGCTGGAGTCACTCAGCACGCCCTGGATTCAAACTCACGACTCCAGGAGTGGTAGTCAGCATCAATACTCGCTGAGCTACCCAGGCCCCTTAGCCCCCTTAAATTCTTTGGCCATCTTTCTATCCTTGTATTTTTCATCTGGTCAAGGTTGATAAGGGTTTTAGAAAGTAATTTGTCTTAAAAGTAATTGCATTACTTATTACTGAGTAATTAGTACAGTAATCTAATTACACTGTAGATGATGTAATTAGTAGTTAGTTAGAAAAAAATAACTTTTTTAGAGTAACTTACCCAACACTGGCCATAATAGATGAATATTACAATCTCTAAAAAAAACTATTCAGTTAACATAAATGACTGAAAGTAATTAAATTCACTGGTTTCATGTTGTCGGAGCACTGATGGTAATATGACGGTGTTTTAAGGGCTTAAGTTGCTGTAAGCGATTTCAAAAGTTCGAGATTTCACGGCGCACAAAGCAATGGTAGCAAATTAGCACTCAATTTCATTGCACCTTTTTCATCGATATCTATCAGGGAATATGGACATTTTCTGCTTATTTAATACAAAAAATCTCCTTTGCGACCCCTTTTAATTCTGAAAGTTATCTACCATTTAGTAATGCCAACTACAGAACACACAAGACATTTTAAAGTCAACAACAGTATAAGTTTCTATTTGTCATGCACTTGTATTACAGTTTCCACTAGGGATGCACAATATATCGGTATCGGCCGATAAATGTGCGTTTTAAAGTTATCGGTCCGATAATAAAATTTGGCTGGTATATTAAAGCTGATAAACTGTGGCTTTTTTAGGCACATACTACTCACCATGTGGGTTTTGATTGGTGCCTTCTGGCTTTACTATAGAGGATCATACTGGATCTGAGTAAAAACACTCCATTATACAGTCTTGTGTCACTTATGTCAATTAAAGCATATTGTTGTGTTAAGAGTGAGTTAGAGACTTGTTTGCATTCTTTAGTTTTGTCTTCACAGGTTTGAATCAAGAGCAATGCACTGCGTTGATAAAAGAAGCTCACTCATCAAATTAATTTTAAATTGCAGTCATTATGCTTTTTTTAATAAAGGGAAGTTGGACGTAGGAATGTAAAATGTCTTTATTTAACTGGTTCAAAGTAGGCTACATATGGTAAATTATTTAAAAGTTTTAGATGTTTCTTGCAGGTTTCTTGTTTTCTGCAATTGTTAAAAACAATCCACTTTACATGATTGATTTCATTAGATGTGGCTTTATGAGGTGAGCCTTTTGTTCCTGTAATCAGACACAAAATGTATATTTATATCCAGATATACCAAATATATTGGTATCGGCCAAAATATCCATCCCTAGTTTCCACCATTGAGTTAATGTTAACATTGCTGATGTTCAAACAGTTCTGTCTGAATGATTCATTTCTTTAATTTGGTTGTTTTCAGGAGGACAAGCTCAACGCTCTGATCAAAGCTGCCGGTGTGACCATCGAGCCTTTCTGGCCCGGTCTCTTCGCCAAGGTTTGTTTGAATCATCCATGTTTGGTTGGTTGTTTACATGCGCTCACTGTAGCTCCTATTAGTGTTAAATGGTAATTTACTGGCTTATCCGTTGATGCGTTTTTCCAAACCTGTGTGATTTATTCTCCTCCCCCTGTGGAACACAAAAGATGTAATGCAGTACTTTACTCAATCACCATTCACTTATTGCATCATTTTCCAATGGTGACTGATGCTTTCATTCTGCTGCATGGCTCATTTTGTCCCATGGATGAATAAGTCATATGGGTTTTGAACAACATGAGGGTGATCAGAAGTGGTTGACCAAGGTGGTGGAGGAAGAATCTCAGTTGCCTCTGTGTCTGAGACAGTCAACCCACGCAGTGGCTTTTTGAGCGTGTTGCCAGCGGCATCCACGCACAACTCACCACGCGCCCCACCGAGAACGAACCACGTTATAGAGACCATGAGGAGGTTACCCCATGTGACTCTACCCTCTCTAGCAACCGGGCCAATTTGGTTGCTTAGGAGACCTGGCTGGAGTCACTCAGCACTCCCTGGGATTCGAACTCGTGGCTCCAGGGGTGGTAGCCAGTGTCTTTTACCACTGAGCTACCCAGGACCCCTAACAAATCTGTAGATTTGAAACATTTGTGCTAATCGGACGAGCAAACATGGTTATCGGCCAATGCTGAAATCCACAAAATGGACCAATATCGTCCGATTTAATCAGATTGGCCGACATGTGCGAATGACTTGATCTTTTTGGCTGAATTATCCCTGAAATTGAGCAAGGTTGAAACTCATTTTAATTCTGAACATTTGCAAACCGTAATTATTAAAGCAATCTTTGTCTTGATTGAGCTGTGTATCTCAATGGGTTTTGAGTCCATTACTGGCTGTTATAGTGTAAATGTTTATGATGTTGAAGTGTTCGGTCTTCTGTGTTCAGGCTCTGTCCAGCGTTGACATCGGCAGTCTGATCTGCAACGTTGGTGCTGGTGGTGGTGCCGCTCCGGCCGCCGCCGCCGCTGCTGCTCCTGCAGGTGGAGACGCTCCAGGTAAATACACCTGTATTATTCAGCATGTTTCTGAATGGCTACAATTGTATTTCATATAGTCTTCAAACCAACTCCAGTGTTCAGTATATATTCACTGTTGTTCTAAACTTGTTTCTCGTTTGCTTTACAGCCAAGGAGGAGGAGAAGAAAGAGGAGAAGAAAGAAGAGTCCGAGGAGTCTGATGACGACATGGGCTTCGGTCTTTTTGACTAAAAATGCTGTTTTAATAAAAACTGAAGAAACCATATACATGCCTTTTGTGCCGTTGCATTGTGGGCTGGGTCTGGCTTGTCACATGTCGATATTAGCTTAGCTTATTTGAAATATATGCAACACTTGAGCTTTTATAACTACTATGCATTATGCATCAATGCACATCAGAAGACGACAACCAAGAGTAAAGATAACATTTTATTAGTTAAAAGTTCTGTACAGTTGTTTCTTCCTGAGAATAATTTACATCAATGACAAAAATGGATTCAAGATTGTTCTGTACACGAATCATTCTAATCAAACTCATAGGGGTTGTGTGGAAATGTGAAGAGTCGTTTTACAGAATAAGAGTCTTAAAATTAACTTTGAAGGCCGCTGTGCTTCAAGTGACTGATGTGTGACTATATTAGCTTCTGTCCCTGATCTAATGCTCACTTCAGGGTGACTTGATTTTCCATAATTTTAATATAAATCTTTGCCAAGCACTTTCATATAAGTAGCTGTGATTCCTTAAAAATGTTAAATATCACCGTTTGGCTTTAGAGTCACGAGTTATGTACACGAGATAGAATATCATCTGACAATGCAGGAGCACCTAGGTATTTGAGAAGTAATAATTTTGGCATATCAATAAGACAAAAAGGAAGCGTTTGTGATGTTTATGAGCCTTTGGAATATCGTAGGACCCCCTAATGAGATCTTGGCTCAGAGTTTTGTGTGGGTTCCAGTTGCAGGTTTCTCCAGCGCTGAGAACGGTTTTTTGAACAAGGAGACCTGATGATGAACTTCACTTCTGGATACAAAATAAGTCAAACGTGGCACTGCTAAAGGTTACAAAATAAGTGTTTATGACAAACGTTCTCCAGTAGAACATCAACGGTGATGAATCTATATAAAAAAAAAAAAAAACGTAACACCGGTGAGGACTTTTCTCATGAAGAGTTCGAAATGTAAGGTCCCATTGATGTTTGACTGCAGTACATGATGTTACGTGTTTGGACTCCGTAATGATCCAGCCATCATGGAGAAACTAGTGCGGCCGGTTGTGAGCTAACATCTTCAGTCGGGCTTGGTCGATCACGTCCAACAGGTTCTTGGCGTCTACGGCGAGTGCATGAGCTGCGGTGAGCATCTGTTTCTTGTAGTCCTGCTGTAAACTCGTCAACATGTACTGCTGCGCGAGTCGCATCTTACTGATGAGCTCCGCCAGGTCAGAGTTCAAGAGTTTCTGAGCCATCTCGATCTGAGAACAGACAACAGGACAGATGTTCAGAGTGGAATACTAGCTTACTCAAAGGGTTCCCACGACTAAAATTCACAAATGTGGCTTACAGCAAGTTTTACATGAACAAGAAATATTTGAGAGTAGAACACAAACATTTCTATGATTTTTTATTGAATTTTAAAATGTAAAAGTCGTGGAAATAATAAAAGTTAACAATTTTATACATTTCCATAATGTCTATAAATATCAAGATTATTTTAATTTCAACACGTTTTTCATGCATTTTACGATTTTAAGAATTTCCATGGCTTTTCTATAAATGTTAGGATTTTATTAATTTTTATGACTTCCATGAACACCACCATTTTATAAATTTCCATGTTTTTTTTATTTACGGTTTTATTAAATTTCATGACTTTTTCATGAATTTTAAGACTTAATTTCCATGATTTTCCCAAATATTTTAAGATTAATTGTTTTTAATTTTCATGAATTTTTCATGAATTAATTTCCATGATTTTCCCAAATATTTTAAGATTAATTGTTTTTAATTTTCATGATTTTCCCAAATATTTTAAGATTAATTGTTTTTAATTTTCATGATTTTCCCAAATATTTTAAGATTAATTGTTTTTAATTTTCATGAATTTTTGATGAATTAATTTCCATGATTTTTCATGAACTAAGATTTTATAAATTTCCATGTTTTTTTTTATTTAAGATTTTATTCATTTCCATGATTTTTCTATAAATTTTAAGATTTTTTATTTTTAATTTTCATGACTTTTTCTTGAATTAATTTTCATGATTTTTCATGAACTAAGAGTTTATACATTTCCATGTTTTTTTATTTAAGATTTTATCTATAAATAAAATATATACATTTTTAATTTTCAAAACTTTTTTCATGAATTTTAAGATAATATTAATTTCAATGATTTTTCTATAAATCAAGATTGTTAAAACATTTTCATGACTTTTTCATGAATTTTAAGATTTTTTAATTTCCATGATTTTATTCATTTTCCATGACTTTTCCATGAATTTTACGATTTTAATTACCATAAATGTTCTATTAATTTTACAATTGTATTAATTTCCATGACATTTCTATAAATATTAGGATTTTATAAATTTTCATGTCTTTTCTATTAATTCTAATATTTTATTTGTTTTCTATAACCGTGGAGAATTCAGCTTCATACTGCACATGCTGTAGGATATAAAGTTTTCAGTATTTGTATAACAAATAGTATGTAAAACAGCATGGAGTATGCAAAGATAAAGTATGTATACTGTGCACAAGATGTAAAATGTTCTGTATACTATACTCTGTTGCTAAAAAGTGTTGTATAGAGCCAGAGCACACTGTATGGTATACTATATGCCACAATATAAAGCGCTTGATTTGACCTTTCATTTCCAGTGTGATAAATGAACGAAGCAATTTAGTCACAATTTTTAACATCTCCTTTCTTACTCATTATTAGATAGTACTGCTAAAATATATGTCTTATACTAGATTGAACTGCTTGAAAAGTGTGCTTTGCCATATTCCTTATAAATGGCACTTGGTTTCATATTGTACATAGACATTTATGCATCAGTTTGTGTGTCCCTTGGTATTCAAACCCACAGTAATGCAATGGCACTCCAAAATGTTTAAGTGTGACTTAAAGTGTCCAAATACTTTAAGGGGTCAAACACTTAACTTGTAAAAGCTTCAGTACGAACCTCTCTGTGTGTGCTGGCTGGTAACACAGGTATAGTCTCGTCCACTGTAGCCAGTAAAGTCCTGAGGGCCAGTCCCACGTCCTGTGACGAAAGATCAGAGTAAAACCATTAAAACAGTTCAGACAGAGCCACATGTAGTGTTTATTCAACCCTTTTAACATGACTAACCTTCACCATGGGAACATATTCTTCAGGAGGTGCTGGTTGGATTCTGCTGGACATCTCAATAACCGCCTTCACAAGTCCCGTCACGTTCTCGTAAACTTTATCGTTGGAGCGGTCCAGGTTTGCTGTTGGTGGTGGACTGATCTCCTGAGGCTGGATCTGACAAGAAACACCAAACATGACATGGTACCATGTAGGATATGGAAAGTGCTGACACAGACTTTCATTTGTGCCACTAGAGGGCATCAACATAAAGTGTGTGTGTGTGTTGTAGTACACCGTTTAAACAGCAGGTGGCAGCATTGTCTATGTCTGAATCAGCTCTCTATACACTACAGCTACTGAACAAACTAATGAATCACAGGACAAACACATGATATATATGGGTGAGCTCAAGAGAACATTTCCAGATCATATTGCAATCCAAAAATGTAAAAATGTTAATACAGAGTTATACTTTGCTTATAGAAAATGTCATTTATTTTAGGGTGCAAAATGTAAAAAAAAAAAAATAATAATAATATACACACACATATATATATATATATATATATATATATATATATATATATATATATATATATATATGTATATATATTATGCTCAAACAGGCTTAATTTTCTTTGTGCAAATTATTTAAGAATAATTAAATAAAATATTATTATATTCTATATAATATAATATTTTATATAAATAAATATTTAATCATTAATTAATATAATATTTTATATAAATTAATATTTAATCATTGATTAATATTTTATATAAATACATATTTAATCATTAATTAATATAATATTTTATATAAATTAATATTTAATCATTAATTAATATAATATTTTATATAAATTAATATTTGTAAAAAATCTTTTTTTTTTTACTTTGTGGTAAAATGAGACATGTCTGTTTGATTCACCCATATAAATCACAAATGAGGTGAAATTTAATGACATATTGTTGTTAAAATGACAGATTTGTTGTTTTTGACGTCATCCTGACGATTGTAAAAATCAGAAGATTATGCGTAATTACACAGATTTATCAATAACATTTTTTAATAAAAATAAAAACATTTGACCACCTGTAATACTGAACAACAAATCATTGTACCAAAGTATGCAGTATATGGGAGAATCATATGAAAACTATAAAGACAATTTCCTGATCATATTTTACCCCAAAAATGGAAAGAAATGAATAAAAAGTTCAACTTTGCTTAAAGAAAATTAAAAATTTTTTAGGGTGCACAATAAGCTAAAACAGGCTGAATTTTCTTTGTGCAAAATATAACAATAATTAAATATAAATATCTTTTTTATATTCTACATAATACAATATAATATTTTAAAGAATTTAAAATTAATTTAATTATTTATTAATATAATTTAATACTGTAAGAAATTGATATTTTATTTTTTATTTATTTATTTACTTATTTATGTATTTTTATAATTTGGGGTAAAATGAGACCTTAGAGAGATTATAAATGAGGTGAAATGTAATAAACAACATCTTGGTCTTAAAATCTCAGATTCGTTTATTCTTGACGTGCCATCCTGACGTTCATGATGTGGAATTACACAGATTTATCAAAAGAGAATAAATAAACTCCAATTAATCATTCGATAACCCCCAGCAGAGGATAAAAACACACATTAAAGACAAATCAGACAAACAAGTCACAATCTTCACTAAAAGTGAGTTGGACGAGATAAGGTTAGTAAATTAATGTCAGAATAAGCACATGCTGTCTCACACAATAAAATCAAAATAATGTAATGACTTGCTCCGCCTCTGAAATGACTTTTCCTTTTATAATACGGTCTTTTGTTTTTAACCCCTCCCCTCTAACAATCTGCCTCCATTCTGTAATGTAACACCTGTTTTTAACAATGCAGTTTCCAATGGATGAAATCAGGGGCCGTCCTAAAAATGACTCAAACGGAATATTGTTATACACTGAATTATTATAGAGGTGCAAAGGGTTGCAGACATGTGCTGACATTAAATATATGAGTGTGAGAACAGCAGCCACTAGTGGACACATGATGAATAACACACACACACACACACACACACACACACACACACACACACAGATCTTACCCTCCAGGGCTACAGAACGAGCAACAGTGCAGCAAAAAGCAGACGTGTGTGAGAGTGAGGGGAGATGCAGGAAAAGAGAACAAACCATTATTAATAATAAATTCATGCAGCTTAAACATCATACAGATGAGGAAACATTGCTGAGTTGTGTGGTTTGAAATGAGCACAGTGTTTCGAGTTTTTAAGGTTATTGCATTTATACGGGGGTGTTCGAGTGCGGACGTTTCGAATGTCAAATAACATCCAAAGCAAACACGAGATGCCTGAGGTATGACGATTTATTATTTCCGCTTGTGTTAGGAGAAAAAGATGCTTTGTAGGACGTTTAATATAGTTGAATTTTTGAACTATTAGACTTCTCACGAGAATCCTGCAAATAACAAGACAAGCAGAACAAAATAAAGGGACATTTACTCCTTACATAAGAGCTACGAAAAAGAAAAATGGTTTACGAAAAAAAAAAAACTGGCAAAGTTGAACGCTACATGGACAGAAGTCGGACAAGTCAAGCTGGAATATTCCACATCCCGACTTTAACTGGAACACACATAGATAGATAGATGGAAATTTGTTTTCACCAGTCTGCTCCACAAACACAAAACATACAGACACCCACATTACATCATATGATCCCCCGCCCCGTGTACATGCATACAAATGATCAGTGCTATTGAGTTAATTTGTTCAGAGCAGCAATGGCTGATGGGACAAAACTTCTGCCAAAGCGAGCTCATTTCCATCTAGAGTCCTGTATCTGCGACTGGAGGGTAGCAGTGTAAAAAATGGATTCAGGGGGTGATCAGTGTCATTTGCTATTACTTTCACAAGATGTGTGGTGGCTCTGTCATTCATATCTGAAAGGATGGGAGTAGATAGGCTGATATAATATATAATACACTGTCTGGCCAAAAGAAACGTTGCCGTTTGGATTTAAGGCAGTGTTATGATCTGGGGTTGCTTCAGTTGGTCAGGTTTAGGCTCAGCAATGTTATGTGGCAATAAAATGAAGTCAGCTGACTACCTGAATGTACTGAATGACCTCAATGGATTTTTTCTTCCCTGACAGGACAGGCATATTCCAGGAAGACAATGCCAAGATTTATCGGGCTCAAATTGTGAAAGAGTGATTCAGCGAGCATGAGGAATCATTGGCCACCACAGAGTCCTGACCTTAACCCCACAGTCTTTGGGATGTGCTGGAGAAGACTTTACGGAGTGGTTCGACACTCCCGACGCTTTTTATCCAAAGCAACTTACAGTGCACTTATTACAGGGACAATCCCCCTGGAGCAACCTGGAGTTAAGTGCCTTGCTCAAGGACACAATGGTGGTGGCTGTGGGGATTGAACCAGCAACCTGATTACCAGTTCAGTGCTTTAGTCCACTACGCCACCACCACCCACGGTGGTATTGATGACTCCCGGTGGTTATTGATGACTCCTGGTGGTTATTGATGACTCCCGGTGGGTATTGATGACTCCCGGTGGTATTGATGACTCCCGGTGGTATTGATGACTCCTGGTGGTTATTGATGACTCCCGGTGGGTATTGATGACTCATGGTGGGTATTGATGACTCCCGGTGGGTATTGATGACTCATGTTGGGTATTGATGACTCCCGGTGGGTATTGATGACTCCCGTCATCAATACAAGATCTCGGCTGAAAATGAATGCAACTCTGGATGGAAATAAATGTTGTGACGTTGCATAAGGTTGTCGACACAATGCCATGACGAATGCACGCCATAATCAACGCTAAAGGCGGTCCAACGAAATATTAGAGTATGCAGCTGTTTTTTTGGCCAGGCGTTGTACAGTATATGATAATAAAAATCCATTTTAGGGTGCACCGTATAAAAAAAATCTTCATAGTCCTAAAAAATAGGACTATGTGCAAAATATAGATAATAAATAACCAAATAATTAAATATTTAATCTAAAATTAATATTCAAGTAATACAACATTTTAATGTTAAAGTAATAAATTAAATATCACATTTGATTTTGGGGTGAAATATGACCTGGAGATTTAACCACATGGATTATACTTTATTTAATAAACATCATTTAATAAGCATTTTTAATAAAGTTTAAGTCATCATCTGACTTTGACTGGAATGTGCATAATATGAGAACCATTTTGCAAACATTTACAAAAACAGTAAAACAAAATAAATGGTCTTCTCTGATTATAACCATACGCCTGCTAAACAAATCTTTCACAAAAAGACTGATGTCTCTGGGATGTTAAAATAAGGTTTTGACATCTCATGAGAATCCTACAAAGAAATGCCTGGAAGAAATAAAAAAGGAAAACTAAAAGAAGCTTAACTTACTTCTTACATAACTGCTATATATATATATATAAACATGGATTCCCAAAAAGTCTTGGCATACTCAAATGCCTGTGTGGCAGATGTCATGACTCCTCTGCATACGAGAGAGGGTCAGAAAACAAACTCTTTCTATCTTCAGACAGGACGGATGAGGATTTCCCCAGAGAGGGGAACTATAAACAATTGCTCTGTTCGGTGAACTTTCCGTGCACAATGGGAAAGAAGTTGCGCGTTGGGCTGAGTGTGTATGTGGTCATTGAGGGGTTGTTGAACAAGTTTTTTCTTTGAGGTTTGGCTGGATCGACTTTAGCAGCGCGAATGCGTTCAGCCGATTCTGCTGACAAAAAGCAACTCTATACCCTGTGTGTGTGTGTGTGTGTGTGTGTGTGTGTGTGTTTGTGCAGATATGTCGTGGGTTCAATGCTACCAAAGTGTGTTTCAGCCAAAAATGAAAATTCTGTCATTATTTACTCACCCTCATGTCGTTGCAAACCCGTATGAATTTCTTTCTTCCGTGAGGGTGATTAAATGATGAAAACATTTACATTTTTGGTAAAACTGTCCCAATAAGAGTTACAAGTTTCCAATTTATATTTGTACAGTTCGTCAGCAACCATTTCAAAGCAACATGCAAAACACAACAGCCAATCAGTGCATGCTGCACACTAGTTAGGGGTCATATGTCTCAGCATTCACCTTGATGCAAGTAAAAAAACAAACCAAAACATCATGCATGGTTAATTTAGATTGCATTAAAATACCTTGACACCCTCATTGTAACTGTCCACTGGGTTTAAGTTGGTCAGGTGACTCGGAGCGCCGGGACGGGGTGGTTTCTTTGGTGGTGCCACATGTTCTGTTAACACAGTGAGGAACAGAGTTAGTCCATGTTATGTGCTGCTTTAAACCTAAAATTGTGTCCTACAAATTGGTTATTACTCATTACAAAAAGGACAGTTCTAACTTTAAATTCTGATTGGATGAGTCGCATTCGAAACATTGTTTTTTTTCAATAGGGATTTCAATGTGAAGCAAAAAAAGTACTTGAAAATCAGACAAAAATAAAACTGTGTGCTTTAATGGGGTCTGGAATGAGGGATTGAACTACAATCCCATGAAGCATTGCAAACGACACAATCAAATGAAAAACTATTGATTAAAAGTTTTTGACTTTTAAGTACAGAAAGAATATTTTTTTAAGGTTATTGCAAAATATTCAAATATATGCAAATATATAAGTTGTTTGAGAGTGTTGGGAGAGCGACTCGATTGCGTCATTCACAGTGCATCATGGGAGTGGGCGGAGCTGCAGAGCTCTTTTTGCACGCATTGTTTGCCCTGATTCTCTGATTGGCGGATCTCTCATCAGGATTATGGGCAGTGTAGTTTTTCAGCGGGAATACTGCTATTTAACACAATTTGTTTTTAAATTAAGTTGAAATAATGCAGACTGATGGCTTCAACAGAAGCATACACCATCGATTAACAACCTCAGCGCTCACAGTAGGTCTGACTTTAAAGGTTTATAAGTTATTGTTTTTTTCGTTTTGTTTTTTCTACTTTCTCCCCAATTGGAATGCCCAATTCCCAATGCACTGTAAGTCCTCGTGGTGGCGTACTGACTCGCCTCAGTCTGGGTGGCGGAGGACGAATCTCAGTTGCCTCCGCTTCTGAGACTGTCAATCCGCACATCTTATCACGTGGCTTGTTGAGCACGCGCTCAACAAGCCGCGCGTGCTCAACCGCGGAGACGTAGCGCGTGTGGAGGCTTCACGCTATTCTCCGCATCATCCACGCACAACTCGCCACGCGCCCCACCGAGAGCGAGAACCACATTATAGCGACCACGAGGAGGTTACCCCATGTGACTCTACCCTCCCTAGCAACTGGGCCAATTGGTTGCTTAGGAAGCCTGACTGGAGTCACTCAGCACGCCCTGGATTCGAACTAGCGACTCCAGGTGTGGTAGTCAGCATCTTGCTGAGCTACCCAGGCCCTCGTTTATAAGTCATTGTTAAAAATCAATTCCCCTTTGAGGGAAATGAATGGGATTTTTACTTCCTGCAAAAGGAACTCTATTGATTTGCCAAGCTGTGATGTTGCTTGGCAAGCATAAACAGCCAACAGTTAGACTAATGACCTATAGTACTTGGCAGAATAATTGTTCATCTTGATCATTAATATTAAAAAATTTTTGTATCTTACCTGCTTTCCCCACCGGCTGGTAAACGTGCTGATTCCTCATCTGAAAGACAACACAATCGCAAACAAGCATTTAGAAAAACACAGCCTCAGTTCATCTTTGGACTTCAGTTTTACTGCAGACTGGCTTCCTGCTGCCCACCCTGTGGAATTGTGGGTAGTTTGTTGGAAGCATGACATATTTCAGCGTCTTAAGGCCGAATCCAAAACTGAGTTTCACCCATCAGATCTCAGCAAACACTTCACTCTCATCCTGCAGAGCTGTTCTGCCTCTTCCTGCATGTGCTCGGTTCTGTAATTATGGGCTGAAAATGATGCTGGTTTGCGGGCGATCTTACGAGCTGACGCCTGTTTTTGGCTCATTATCCAGTAGAGATGATAGTGGCACTCTGGATTCCTGCCTGTGGCTGTTTCTGCCACTGTCACACCCCAAAATACCCCTCTCATTTACCCCACCAGCACAAACATACATCTCCCCCACAGAAAGGTATTCCTTTCTTAAATATCTCCAGTAAATGAAGTCCTTTAAAGGGCGAATCTTACAAAACCTGTCATAAAAACATGTCCAGGTCATATTTCACCACAAACTCAAAAGAAAGGATTAAGAAATAATTTTTTTGCTTAGAGAAAGTAAAGCCTATTTTTTTAGCTTTTGTTCATTGACATTATTTTTTATAACAATTAAAAATACCTCTTCCCCTCCAAACTTTAATATTAACATTATATGACAATCTTATTTTCGCTTCTCTATTGTAAAAAAAAAAAAAAAATGTAAATTGTAAAGTATTCATACATCATGGTGGTATGTTATACTAGCTTTAATTATATTTTTAAATTCTGTTTTTCTGTAATGAGAATCTATTAATAAACATCATTGAGAATAATGTGAACTACAAAACAACATTCAGATGCATTAAGATAATTAAACCAAATGTTGTCACCGTGCTCTCCCAGCCAGTTCTGGTGCCAAGGCCAAAAAATAAATCAGAAAAACAAGAGGAGGTCTGCACTCTGAAAAATGTATTTAGAAGAGTTTTTTCTTTTACAGCAGAGGAATAAAAATGAATTAAAAACTTAAAATACATTTTCACATTAAAGCAGATAAATCGCAAAAGAAAACATTCAGATGCATTACAGTATGAAGTATTGGTAGAAAAAAATGTGTTGTAATTGTCATGAATTTAAGCACTTTTTCATATTAAAGCACAAATATTGTAAAAGAAAAAAACATTCAGATGCATTTACGGTAATGACAATTTGTGGGGGAAAATGTGCTTAATTGCCATGCAAATAATGTCACCATGCAAAAAAAAAAAAAAAAAAAGTATAGTCCTAAAAATAGCCTTTATTTTCTTTATGCAATATACCGTATGTATGTATGTGTGTGTATATATATATAAAATGACTTTCTTTTAGATTTCGGATGCAATGTGACCTTAGGTTTTTATGAGATTCACTGTAATGTTAAGGCCTCACTTTTAAAGTTATTGTAAGACTTACGATTAATATGATCAATATTAAAAGGTAGAACAGGAAGTGAGAGAGATTTGTTGTCCTCGCTATGACACTCTAAATCTCCCTTTTAAAATGAAAACAAACAGGGAATTCTGGGAACTCACCGGTCCCTGGAGAGCGCCGTCCTCCCGGTCAATACTGCCCCTTGAATTCCTCGACTCCAGCTTCTAAACACAAACACAAGCAATTATTAAAAATATATCAACTGATGATCAAAATCATGCATCACTCTCAAAGATGACTCCAGCAGCTCAACCTGTATAAATGAATCTTCTTCATAATCACAATCTTGCAAATCCACCTCACTAACCACAAAACAGAGCCGCAAACGTTCCAGCTAGTTATTTAGCCATAAACCAAATTATGCATCAAGATATCTGTGATGAAAACGCAACCAGAAAATCTCTACAGCTGATCTCAGAAGCACATCAAGAACTTTCTATCCCAAAAGAAACCTTTCATACTTTAACTTCAGTTACCGGCTTTCCGAAACAGAACTTGAAGAGGTGCATCCTC